>NC_085046.1:124842537-125142537 GCF_963662255.1 Cinclus cinclus
AATTGATATTGTCCAAAGATTCTTTAGGTGTTACTAGGTGGAAAAAATAATTTAAAACACTTCAGCATTCAGCAGTTTTATACTATAGTCCTTAAATTGTACATACCTCATAAACATAGAGAAGAAGAGTGTGTATTTGAATTTAGATGATCATTAACTGAGCAGTGTCTTAATAATCCTTACAGCTGAGCTTCCTGAGAGAGTGTTAATATTTTCAGATTCTCAGCAGAATTGTTCTGCTATTTACCTTAAACATTTAGTGAATTTCTAGCACAGAGAAGGGGAAAAAAAAGAGTCTCAAGATTTTTCTAAAATGTTAGCTTGATAGTTTATATAGATGGCATGGAAATATGCTTTTCTATCTTTGGACAAAACTTTGATTAGAGAAAATTATGACTCTATGTGGATATCTTTTTTCATTCTTTACTTACTGAAGTGTAGGATGAAGGCAAAAGCTGTGAAAGTATTTATGGTAGCACTAGCACCATCAAACAGGAGATGACCTTTATTACATATATGGCATGTTTTTGCCAAAGTGCTTTATGAAAAAGTTCACTCTATATTTCATAACAAATTCCACCATCAAAAGTTTGAATAGATTGACAACTTTATGTTAGGTATTTCCCCATTATTCTAAGGAACTCCTTGAAGGGATTGTCTTGGTAGACAGAGAACTGTGAAGAAACCTGTCTGGTGTTTTATGCTTTACAAAGCAAATGTTACTCATGACAAGGTTATTTCAAATATCTGCTTTTGCAACTAGTCTGCCTGTATTACTCATGCTTTCATGTAGATTAATGAACCCCTTCATAGTCATGTCAAGCAGTCCAAATGTGTAAGGTGCCTGTCTGAGGATTTATAGATCATACCGCAACAAACAGGAGAACAAGGTTTTTATTCTTTCCTATGTCTTTACTGTCCTTAGATGCTATAGTCTACACTTACCTTTGAAATTAGTCGAGCATTTTACAGACCTCTAGTACACTGCTGCAGCAAGGAAAGCAAGAATTAATGCAGCTCTACATCATCTGTTGCTCCTAATTCATCTTGGACAAGTAGTAAACATCTCAATTTCTGAAAGAACTTTAGCCTTTCAGAATGGATGGGTTGTTTAGAGGACTTTCCAAATATTCAGAAAGGGGGGAGATGCACCATTTAGTAAGTTGCTGTCTTCAGATAACCAATATATAAAGACTAGAGATAACTGCAATTTTCCACTCTTTCTTAAATGCATTTCTTTACAGTCTTTTTTTATTATACACGTTAGAGGACTTGACAGAAAATAAATAGCTCAATAAAAGCTACCAGAAATATCTAGGGAAATCACTTTCGAGAGAGAAATATTTCTGTAGTAAAATTTCATCCAGATTTTCTCCTAATCGTGACAAATTTTCCAATGTGAAGGTATTTTTTCTTTTATATAAGATGATAGCACTCTAATTTCCTTATAAAAATATCAAAGATAAGGGTAAAAGTGGCATACTGATTAAAGTGAAAAAAAATAAGGGACTAGTAACCACTTCCTCAAACACGTTTCTCTTAAGGATTCTAGCTCCTTTCTTCAATGGAAAATATAATAATAGAACAGTAAAAAGCATTGAATCTGTACCTTTTTGATGTAAATATACAGATAATTCAGATAATTTTAGAAGCAATTCTTACATAAATTGGCAAGCATGGGTAAAAATAAGAAAAATCTGTTTTAAATGACACAAAGATGATGACATTTATGTTACTCAACTACATCTCACAGTATTTGACAGTTCTCATCACTTGCACACATGAGATATGTCAGAAATTATGTGTTGCTATCAAAGCAGTTATACAGTTCTGAAAAGCAATAAGGTCCTTCTGAGTAAGACTTTTGTTGTTGTTTTGCTTTTTTTCTGAATTGACTATAAGAATGCGTAATCATACTAGGAGAAAAACTAAAAATACTAATGGAAACCCAGGACTCTTGTATGTAAAGTGATTGTGGAACTGAGACTTGCATGTTAAAAGACAAGTGTAGTCCCTGCTGAGTACATTTTAGTTCCAAAATAATTAATATTTGTTGACAAGACCAAGTTAAGTGCATGAAGCATCACATGTCCTGTAATTAGTTGGGATGATAAGATAATACAGACTGAAAATAATCAATTTGAGCTGCCAAAGCTGATCACTTAAGCCAAGTGAAAAGACACAAGCAACATTCTTCCATGGATTTCATGCACACTCATAATTAGCTTTGACTTCTTTGGTCTTTTTGTATTTCAGCTCTGAGTAGCCAAGTTTCATTGGTGTGAGTGTTTTTGAATGTTTATTTGCATGCTCCCTGAGTAAGTCTGGTGAAAGAAACACACTAAGAGTCAATTGGAAGCAAATTATAACTCTGAACATAGCAGATAAAATTAAATCTAGGTAAAGTACATAAAATTAAAGAATATTTGAAATATTTAACATTGAAGTTCAAGTGTTACAAAATAGCTGTTCACAACTGATCTGTATTTAAAAGGAAAAAAATTCCTAATTCATTGCAAGCTGTTGAATACCAAAACATAATGTACATCTGTTCAGATTCACTTCAGAGGGATAATATAAAAGCAGTAGCAAAGCACTTCTTGTTTCAATTGATACCTATTTCTGTCCAAATTAAATCAATGAAAGCTATACTGTGGTTTAAAGCAGAGTTGTTTTAATAATTAATCCTTCTAATAATGTAACCCATTAGACCAAAGATTAGGTATTATGACAGCACGAGCTATAGAAAAATTTTTACAGGGTTGAAAATTTGAGAGATAAATTATTCATTCTTAATTATTTGCTCTAACCAGCTTTTACTGCACTCCTATCAGATACTTTACACCTCTACAGCATGATGCTGGAGATCAAGTATAATCAATAATATAAATTATTTAAAAGTAAGATTCATAGGGAGGTTTCTTTACATTCAAATTTTTCCAATCATCTGTGACACAGAAGAGATAAAATGAATTATATTTATGCTAGAAATTTTGGATTTTTATGACTCCTGCTGAGGTTTCGAAGAATCTTCTTTCCAGGTTTGTATTTTTTGCCATAAAATAGACCATAGTCCACTTTGCAACTTAAAAAATTAGTGGAAATAATTTACTTGTTCATGGTCCTTCCCGTATGTACATACAGCGTGAAAACAAACAAACAAAAAAAAAAAAAAAAAAACCAAAACCAATGTCCTGCATGCTCTGTGTTACTAGAATTATTATTTTGTAATCTTAAAAAATGTTATGCAGCTGAAAGACCCGGTGTTCTTTTTTATCAAGCATATTAAGAGAGAAAAAAATCAGCTAGAAAAGCTGTGTGACAACCTACATACTAGTGTACCTCCTTCAGCTTCAAGGAGGAAGAAAATCAGCAGGAAGGACTGGGGGGCATGGGAAAAATAAATTGGACTGAAGTAAGAAATAGTGTGAATGGACTGCAGCAATGGGGAGCAGAGAATATATGAGACAGGTGTTACAGAGGTTTGGTGATGACATTTATAATACAAGAATTAAGTACAAGGAAAGAGCGTGAGGCTTTAAACTTATATCTAAATAGAAATTGATTTATTTTCTGAGCTCTTTGCCAAGTATTAACCAAGCCCAGGAATACGCAGCCAGCATTAAATTACAGAATACTTAAATGTATACAGATTTGAATCCCAGTTACCTGCTGGAATAAAATTATTAGAGATTGTCCTGGAAAATCACAAATTGCTCAAATATTTTACTAGAGAAGCTACACCAACAGCTGGGTTTGCATAGTTTGCACAAAAAAAAGTCTACCTTAATCTGGCTGGTTGAAGTTTGGGTAATCCTTTTAGGGGACCATCTTCAGCATATTCCTTTTCTATGGTGTTTGTTTAAACAAGTCTCCAAAAGAGCATAAAATAAATAAAATAATTAGCTGAATAATGACTATGATCATTGTGTTTGAGCATCAGATGTCTGCTAGACTAAAATCATAACTCCACTAAGAATTGCTATTATTCCAAACTAAATTAAAATCCTACTTGTATCTATGTGCTGCAGCAGAAAATTATTGCTGAGACTACAAAACTGTAGAAATATTGGGAAAAAACCTTCTCATCCAGTTTTTATGTGGCTTTTCCCAAAAAGTTAAAAAGGGACCAGATAAGTCTTTTTGAGTGTATATGCAATTTATTTTAGAAAGAAAAGTTAAAATAGCATTTCAGGGGTTCTCAATGATACACAGTATTGGAACACATTTCTCTGAACATTTCTTAAGCTATCTAGCAGAAATTTTATATGCTATGTGGCACAGTGTAGGGACTGTAGGCTTTGTGATCTCTCACTCTTACTGTGCTAATTTTCATTTAATTTCCATGTCTTAGCATGTAACTGAAAAACAAACATATTGACATTATTATTACTACTACTACTATTATTATTATTGGTATTATTATTATTATTATTATTATTATTATTATTATTACTATTAAAAATGCCTACTAATGCTTTGGCATGACTACTCACATAGATTTAATTGCAAAGTAAATGTCAAATGTTCTTCAAGGTAGTCTAGGAAGGGAGATACAGAGCTAACAGCCTGAAGGAGCCATGCTACAGTGATTGCTAAAAAAGTCATGTCACAGACACAGGAGACCACGACTGCAAATTCTAATTTTCACCAATACAGAATAGAAATAAATTTTCCATTGTCCTAGAGAAAGTCCTAAATATTGAACTATCAGTTAAAACACTGAGAAAGGTACTGCAATTGGATAGTGTATCCTTACTATTCACAACAGAGGAAAATCACTGAAATGGTGTGTAGGCTATAAGACATGTGAAACCATGTATTGGGGCAGGCTTAAACATTTCATATATGTCAAGCCACTAAATCTTGAAAACACTTCTGCAGAACATTAGGTTACTTGTAAGTTTCAGAAACTGAAGTGTAATTAAACTTCAGATTCCTCTGTGTTCAGATGATAGAAGAAAAATTGTTTCACAGATAGATTTCAATTTGTCTTTATGAAATACCAAGGAGAGTCTATAGATGTAGTTTATAAGAACCTTACACATAGTTGCATGATTGTGATGGGAAAAGAGCTGAATCAGATCCAAATACAAGATTTAAGACTCTAACAAAATCACTATTAGAAAATATTAATATTTTCTATGAGTTTTTCTTTCTAACTATTGTATGTATAGATGGTGGAAATTCTCATTATCCCACACAGAAAATCCCATTTTCACATTTTGCATTTCAAAATCACATTTTCACATTCATTTCACACAATAAATTCTAAAGTTTATCAAGGAAAGAAATACCAGATTTCTTGTATATCCTCAGTGGTGAGAGACTTCTCGTTTCTTGACTACCTTTGCAGTTTTAAACTTTGATATATGCACATGAGATTTAAGGTGTGAAAAGACAGGACAGGCTTCATAGATTGACTGAAAAAGCATCCAGCTCTTTTGTGGTGAATTGTAGCACATTACCTTGGGTTCCTGACTCAGGATGTGCTGCACTGGCTAAAGGATGTGCTGCAAGGCTCTGTAGGGATGTGGCAGTCTACCAGATGTTGCCTGCAGATGTGCTTTTATTTTAAAAATGCCATTTACACCTGACCTCTACACAAATCTACCCAGGCTGAATAAATGCAGTAAAATAATCAAATGGAAAAGCCAGAAGCACAATATGTCAGTGATCTACTGCATAATGTTGGGAAAGTTACTGTAAGAGTCAGATATCAGAATCACTTTATTGTCAGTAATAGCCTGTCTTCCTGTAAATCAGATGTACAATGTGGTCATCTGGCATAAATCCCCAAGACAAGATTGTGAGAAAGGCATTGTGGAGTGAATACAGACAATTTGATTCCAATTTGATTCTGAATATGAAATTCCAGTATTGTTAAGTACTTCTCCCCATTAAGAAAGATCAAATAATTATTCTGATCAACTAATATGGGGTATAAAATATAAAAACACCCATTAATAGAAAATACTTAGAAATATTCAAAAATATAGAGATAACACAGAAAAACAAGTATACTATTAATCATCAAAACAAATTCTTATATTTTCAATTAAACAGTATATTTTCTATCACACTTAGTAGTGCTGCAGCATTTTTTTTGTGCTTTGCATTTTTAAATTTCATTCATGCAACAACCCACTGAGCTGGAATATTATCAGTATTATTGCCAGTTTCCAAAGAAAGAGGACAAGGTGGAAATATTAAGTGACTTGCACAAGGTCTCTTATCAAGTCTGTACCAGAGCTAGGATTACAATTTGGAAGCTCTTGACTTCTTGTTTGGTATTCAAGAGCCTAGACCATGACATTCCTCAAATCCAATTTCAAACCCTTATAAAATAATAGAGGAAACACAAGGGAGCAAAATGCTAGTCAAAATAATGCTACTTAGTTTTTTAATGAAAGTTTTGTCAGAGACTTGTCAGATAGCACAAAATTAGTATATCTATGAGTTAATTATAGCATTTTCATGAGAAATTAATATTTTACTTTAAAAATGCATGACAAATTTTCCAAAAAAAATAATCCCTTAAGAATAATTTCAAAAATTTATTCATATCAGCCTTGCTATATTTAATGTCATGTGTCCCAAAAACAGCTTATTATGCAACAATGAAAGATTGAAATAAGAACTGTGGTTTTGGGGAAACATCTAACCATGGCATTGGTACCCTTATTACAGCCAGCTTTAAATAATAGCTTTAGATTCTAAATCATTAAAACAATTCATTAATTAAAAATTCAGAAGATGTTGTACATTGGGACTGTAAACTCCCTTGAGGGCAGAGAAAATTGATGGAGTTTATTAGGAAGGCTAGAAATATAAGAAATAATAGTAGGAGACTGTCTTACTTGCCAAGGCTCATTTAATCCTCACAGTGATATGAAGCTGAAGAGAAAACACAAACACAGAGTGCCAAATGACACCAAGCATTTCTACTGAGCACAAGATTAGCTGGAAATGTCATATGACAGCAAATATAGCTAAGATTTTTTTAAGTGATCCATAGTATCACAAAGTCACCAAGTGAACAGAAAGACAGCAGTCCTGCAGATTTTACTGTCACTCCACTTGAAACTGAAGACTGAAAACAGATTTAGACCATCACAGGAAATCAGAAATGCTTTAAAAATTATTAAAAATTCAGCAGTAATGAGTGATTAAAGAATATTAGAATAGCTTGCTGTATAAATGATAAATGATGACTTAAAAGAGATGAGATAGCTGTCTACAAATAGATCTGGTCAAAATACTGGAAGGAAGGGAAGTTTACCTCTTGTTCAAAAAACAAACAAAAGACCCCAACCTTGTTCATTTCCTTCTCCAAGAACCTGTCTTGGAGAAGCACAGAAGTACATAAAAGCAATGCATCCCAATACAAAAAGTTTCCATTATCATTTCCTGGATTGATATATCCGGCACATAGATCACAAAGACATTTTAAAAAAAAATATCAAATATAACCAATTATTTTACTTGATAATTAAAATTAGTATCAAAATTTGTATCAAAAATGTCCAAATTGTGCTCTCTCTCCTAGAGACATTTTGAAAGGTGAAATATTGCCTGCAGGGCAATAGTAAAGGTCCCATTCTGGAATATGCTGTGACCTCAATGTCCAGATCTCTTGAGGATCCCTTTGAAGTGTGTATCTCTTTAAGAAATAACACAGTTAGATAAGGCATTATCTTTTCTCAATTTCAAACTCCATTTCAAGTTCTAAAAAGTCTTATGGAGTTTTTTTTCTGTATTTTTCTCCTGATTTCACCATATTGTTTGCACAATTATACTGGCATTTGCTATCACAATTACTTTTTATCCTTGCCACCAGAGTTGCATCTTGACAACCGAAAAATAAAGAAATCCTTTTATTTTATAGGGTTTAAATATGTTGAAGGAAAAAGACCCGTATCTGAGTGCGCATCTAATATTTTACTAGAGAAATGTATTTCTTTACAGAATTATCTTCTAACCTTTACAAGGTTGTTTTTCTACATCCTGAGAACAAAGAGCATGTGAATGGGGGGGGGGGAAAATCCCTATTTTTCTGTGCTGGAAGTTCCCATTTCCTCCTGCCCATTTGGGTGGGAGAAGGTTCCAACACCATGAGCTAGTGCAGGGCAATAGGAACCTGCAACTCTATCCACCTGCACAGACCTTCGACCTTTTCCTTTTTCCTCACACTCCTTGGAGTTGGTGTTACTCCTGGGGCAGGGTGCACATCTTTCCCTTACTGTTCCAAAAAGCTTAAACAACTAATGTAAAACAATATAACTTTAAAAGTAGTTATTTGTGTTGGCATGTTATTATTAATCTCTAGTTATTTATTTATTTTTAACAAGTAGATACATTTTATTCACCTTCCAAGAAGAGAGTATTTGTCTCTTCGAGAAGAGTGACAGCAGAAGTTGAAGTGAGATCTGCTATGTCGTTTTATCTTTCAGTCTTTCATTTTCTACAAGATGTGGCATATTGATGCATATTGTCATTTATGTGGCTCCAGAAATGCCAGCTTGAAGGGAGAATTGTCTGTGTTACAGATATGACGTGTCAACTCCTTCTCAGAAGTAATTGAAAGGAAGCACAAAAAGCTAAACCATATAAAAAAAAAGAATAAATAAATAAATAAATAAATAAATAGGCAGGATATCTTGGGGGGAGAGAGGTGGGGGGAAGCACATTCTTTGACTTTAATGATGACCGGGAAAGCGCAGAATATTTTCATGTGAATTTAACTAAGCACCTTATACATAACATGTTCATTATTTGTGTGACCTAGATACAGTAATTCATCAAAAAATGAATTTAAAACATAAAGAATTACTACAAGACAAAATATATTTTATGGAATATTTTTCTGTTCTCTCTCTTCTCTCCTTTTTGTTTCTCCCTGCCATCATGAAATATCTAATAGTCAAGTTTGAACAGATGTGAACAATTTTATAGGGGTTTTGTCAAGTACTGATTTAACAGAGATAAAATATTTTAGTGACTACTTATTATAGCAATTAGTATGAATATTGAATTTTCTACATAAAATATTAGAACCAACGCAAGATAAATCTATGTTGTAGGACATTTCATGCAGGGAAGGACATTTCAAATGCTTAAATATCTTAAATTTTTCTTCAACACTATAAAAATATTAATGCTATCACTGTTGCTAAAAGGTAATTGAAAAGTAGAGAAAATATATTATGGCCTAATCCTTTTGTCTTGATAAATATTTTAATAATGTTTGATTATTTAAGCTCAAAGACAGCACATCACACAAAAGCTTAGCTATTAAAGCAACGATTGAACCTTGATATTGACAGAAGTTCAGCTTCTAACTGAGGCTGGAGAGAAGAAGGGCAGACGTTGCTTGGAAATGCTGAAAAGAGCAAAACCCCAAAAGTTTTGGGTGGGAGACTTATCACGTTATAGTGCTGCATTTTTTCTATCTAAGGATCAATACTATGATGTTTGGGTTTTTTTGTTTGTTTGTTTAGTTGTTTTTTTTTTTGCTGGAATGACCATGTTCAGCTTGACCCCCAAGTATCTTAACAATTAATTTCCCACAGTCTGTACTTACTACTGTGGATTTCATTGCAGAAACAAACATGACTGTTCAACCATGTGTCTGCTGAGGGCTTTGTCTTTGTTAGAAGGAATTGCAATAATCAAATGTGCACTATGAATCTCAGTGTGCAAGCATCTTATATTAAATAGCAAAAATTAAAGTTTGGAATATAATGATGCTTAGACTGTCAGTGATGGAGATTTTCATATTTAAAAATCTATCTCGACAGAATTACTCTTTTGCTATCCCACGAATCTAATACAGACTGTTGACTACTTACTGGCTCAGCTCTAAACACAGTCTCAAAATGAATTTTTTTGCAGGGGAGTAGTTGGGAGACGGGAAATGAAAGTGGGTTTCATTTTTTTCCTATTTCCTTCATTAAAAAATATAAATACATAAAAGTTTGATATTAAATCTCTAGAAAAGTAACAGAGTTTTATTTAATTTTCGGAAAGGATTTCTATTCCTTAAAGATTTAAAAATAACTCCTTAAAGACAGCTAATAACTTTGTTATTTCACTTTTTCCTCAGTAGGCCCTATATTTTCCTAAAGACATTGAAAAGTAATACTTATTCCATTCAAATATGTAGAGTTTTTTCTATTTGGTTAAAAGGTTTTATTGTTGAAAGGAAAGAAACAGCCCCAAGATAAAAGAACATAAATATGTAGAACCTCCTGAAAGTTTTACTAAACTTAATGAAGGAAATTTTTTAAAAGAAAAATTAGGTATGGATCTTAGGGAAAAAAATAAAGAGAGAAAATAATAAAAGAGAAAACCCAAGTCATCTGTATAAATATTTCCTGGTCTTCTAAAGAGGTTTATTTATTTTTTCTAATTCTAACAGAGGTATTGCAGGTTAACCTCGTTGGTTAATTCAGCATAGGAAAATGCATAAGAACACCTCCAGAAACAATATTTCAGTATTTGATAGAAATTTTACTTAGAGGTTATGAATTCCTCTCAGTATTTCAAAATATTAAACAGTTGTACAATTGGGAAAACGCTGAAGTGAATTGTTTTCAATATCCATTTAACTTTTCTATATCCAAAATTTTTCTTGCAGTTTGACCAAATTTCTGTCTGTTCAAAGACAAATTTTGCATTTTACTGCGTGGAGAATCATTGTGAAAGCACATAAAGCAGCAGAGGGAGAAGAAGTTCATCAGGACTTTTATGGTTGTGCCTTGACCCTACTCCCTAAAAGAAAAGCTTGGGAGTTACTGGAATGTAGAATTTGACAAGCTGCTCTCTTTCCCTTTGCTTCAAGTTCTGTATTTTCCCTGCACTGGGCCATGGCACAGCTGTAAAGGGATTGTGATCTTCACTGCTCTGGTGCTGGGCACAGCACTAGAGGGGAAACATCTGCGAAATGGAGCTGTGGGGTCACATATGTATCTTATGGAAAGAAGATACGTTTCATGGCTACAAAGCAGTGCTTTGTCATGCTGGTGCTTAGCCCAACTTTGTCAGAAAATGCTGGAAAAGTGAAGGAAGCAAGACTTCAATTCTACTCCCTTCTTTTGCACTTCAAATTGACTGGTTTAAACTTTTCATTTGTAAGTCCTGGATGATGGGAATCTCATTTTAGTAAGTTGTATTTTCATTCTGGTTCAACATATTGGAAATTTTAATTGAATAAATAGATATGATGAAATGCAATGACAGCTAATGTTATTTGTAAAGCATTTTTGAAAAGCTATGTTTGGCATATAGGAGGTATTTATTATCAGAAAGGATCACTTCAATAGTAGGAAATTAGCAAGATACTTTATTAAAGGCTGCAAGGAAATTAGATTATTTCAGATATGCTTCTTTCACTATTTCATTTATTTCTGCATTTTTATAAGGTACAACACTTGTGATTTTACTAACAACTCAGAGAATATGGGTATAAATCAGTATTCACAAATATTTATTGGAAGTGAGGTGTAGAAGTAGCCATAAATTCTTTCACGTTGTAACGAAGATCCCACAGATCTTTGATTTTTATGAAATATTCACAGTATTGTGACCAGCTAGTCAATCAAATCTCAATCATTCATGTTAGCATTATTCTCACCCTTTGAATTTCTGCAGCACATTTTCCTGACTGCTCATTTGAATATGAGAACCCACCAGACAACTACTTTTCTTTGTCTTATAAAAACATTGTAAATTTACATTGCAGAGAACTACAAGAGAGAAATATTCAATGTCCTATTCAATGTCTGCTTAAATTAGTACATAGAAAAACTGGGAAAAAGTAAAATGAGGATTTTTATGAGATAAGAATAGTTCACCAAATCCCATGTAAAACAGATAAACAACAGAGGAAATACAGAGTGTAGCAGAGTGTTTAGAAAACATCGTGCCATTGTGGTTGTAATGAGTGTGGTAGAAAATCTTGGTGGCAATAAGTGATTTGTTGTCTATAATTTTAATGTGAATCTTGATTTCTGGCAGATTTTCTGTATATTTTTTGTCCTTTGATTTTTTTTTAGTGGTCTGTTGGTCATATTTAAACATTCCAGCTGATGGCACATGAAGTTAGAAGTCTTAGAAGTTGTATAAAAACAGAGACATAGCCCTTAGACAAAAAAATGCCACCCTGTAGATGAAAAAGTGGAAACAGGCACTAAAAGCATCTTACTGAGAGTCATGCAGCAGTTTAGTGGAAAAGATGGCTTTACCAGGCCAGGATGCTGCTTTCTAGACCAGTGATCATACTTGTGATAAACTGCCTCTATGACTTTTGTGAAATAAGTTCATCTATACGCTTTATAGATGTACACAATATGAACAAGATGCTAAGAATTGTATAAGAACAGATACAGCTTTTTGCCCCTGGATCTTTGGAAAGATAAACACAATACTCTCCAGGTTTTCCCAATAGAGTGGTATTTGAAGTTTGTGCAACTCAGCAGCACAGAGGATATCAGTTGTTCCCTGTTCATCAGCAACTGCACCTACCTTGTTACTCTTATTCATACCTTGTTACTCTTATACCTCCTAATTCTGCCTTGTTACCTCTTCCGTTTGGGTCAGTCTTTAAGCTACCATGGCTGTTTACTGTCATTTTGACTCGTGTGTAATACAGGGGTATCTAAGATAGGATTAAATTTCCTAGGTCTCAGAAAACATCAGCAGTCTATTTTATGCCAATATTGATCTTAGTGTGCATTATATTCACGTTTTGTAAGTGGCTTGCCATCATAATATTACAGTACCAAGCATACTACTTTGAATGGTCACAATATTATCAGGTCAGCCATACACAGACATGACTTCAAACATGCATAATCTGCACAGCAATCTAGAAATATACAATATTGAATTTGTATTATGATAAAGGTCAGAGGCTTGCATTCGAGGCAGTTTTCCTGGTTTTCCATGATGAAATTTCTGCATGTATACAGTATGTTTTCACAATGCATTTAAAAATCAGTAAACTTAGGTGAAAACATACTTTTTTTTCTTATTTTCTTCAGTGTTTTCTCTAAATGCTGTAATATAAAGTAAGTTGTCATGATGAGCTGTTAATCAAGTGAAAGCTATTTGACTGGCAGCTCTACTGCATACATTTCTTTAATAAAGCAGGCTGAGACTCAGGAGGACTGCCCACACATCTCCATTGTGTGTTCTTGTCTGGAAGGTGGGGTTTGGCTCCTCTGGGATGGAGGCAGTCAAAGTGCTGATGGTTGTGACTGTGTCTGCTTTGTTCAGCAGGTATTCTTCAGAGTTCAGTGACAATGGTTTCTTTCTCTAGCTCCATGTATGGTAGCTTCTGATTTAAAACATGAAACTTCCAATTTGGATGTTCAGAATAGAGGTTAATATACCTTTTTATTCCGAGGAATGAACTGAATTTTAACTGTGAAATGTATTTAACCAGATTCCCTTCTTGCCTGAGTTGTAACTCTTATCTAATCAAAAGTATGAACAGGTTAAAAAATAGTAACATAGTTCTTGGCTGTAAGACATGGCCTATATTTGACTGCTGCCTAAATGACCTTCTTCTTACAAAATAAGTTTTCTCTACTTAAAGCTATACATATTTTTGACATTTCTGTGGTCTCCTCCTAAAGAAAACCCAGTGCAGATTTGGGACAATTTCTTTCATTTCATTTCCATGTAAGTAAATTGATGTAAATAGAGGGACCTGCTGGCAGATGGAACTTGCATGCAAATTATAAAAATCACAAGCACTTCAGAGAGGTGAGGCTAGAGGAACACAAGAAGTGTTGGGTTTTTTTTCTCTTTTTACCAAATTTTTCCCAGAAATAATGTAGTTATTCCCATCAGAGATTTACCAGGATACATTTGGACTTGTGATCTCAGATAAAAGAGCAAAGAAGCAAGAAAAGCTGTATTCCTGGAGTTAAAGTGATTTCTTTTCCTACCTCTTAATTCTCAGAACATAAGCCACTGTCTTTTCTCACTTCTTTCTTTGTACTGAATTTACAGGGAAAATTGTTCTGATAGAAACATATTGACTGCAGTAGAGAATTGTATGTTACCTGCCTTGCACTCCTAACAGCGATATTTAACTGGTGAGAAATGTGCTCTAACTGACACCAAACAAAAGCAGAGTTGTTTTTCATTTTAAGAGTTTGCACTCTACATGGCCTTGAATGTTCATTTCTTTGACAGTAGACAATGATTCATTCTCTTGCTTTGCAGTTTCTTGATGGCTAAGTACTTAAAAAGTTTATATTGAATTTCTAAGCAGAAATCCACACATGATTGCAGTACAGCTCTACTATCACAGAATTATATTAAGTGATGTATTGTTATATTTCACATCTATAAAAATAAGAAGTTTAAATTTTACTTTTGAGCAGAATTTTAAAATGTGCTATCGTGATTTTATTGATAATATGTTTAAGATAGTTGGATTCTTCTGGGTCGAGATTCACCCAAAGTGATAAATGAGAAGTGAATTATTGCTGAAAAAATCATGCAAAGTCAGGGTAACTGTATGCTTAGAAACATAATTCTCTTTGTTCTTTATTTAAGGTTTAAAGCCAAGTGATCCAACCATGACTGGCAAAACACAGACCAGCAATGTCACCAATAAGAATGACCCAAAGTCCATCAACTCCAGAGTCTTCATTGGTAATCTGAACACAGCTATTGTCAAAAAAGGCGACATTGAAGCAATCTTTGCAAAGTATGGGAAAATAGTTGGCTGCTCGGTGCACAAAGGTTACGCGTTCGTACAGTACATGAGCGAGAGGCACGCGAGGGCTGCAGTGGCAGGAGAGAATGCCAGGATCATTGCAGGGCAGCCACTAGGTAAGGATTTGTTGATACCAGTAAAATACTGCTTTCTTTTCCTTTCTATTTGAAATATCAACTGCTGCTTGTGCCTGCAGGACTAGTGAGTTTGTTTTGTCGATGTTCCATCTCAGCACATTTCCAGGATGTTGGAACTGACAGAATTTTTAACATATGGTATGTTACCTAGGTATTACAAAATATTTAGCCCTATAAACTGCTTATTTACTAAACAGTTCACTTCTGTCAACTTTATACTTCTCTTTGTAATTCCACTGTAGTGAATATGATTACTCTCGTGAGGAAAAAAAAAAAAACTTATTTTTTCTTGGACTCTAGTGAGTACATTTAGTGTAATATAATAAGGCTTGTCTAATAGATGAGGTTATCTTTCAAGTAATGAATCTAAAATGATACCCAGCCCAGTGATGTGTCAGATGTTATACAGAAGCAAAAGAATAGGTTTTATATGTCCTTGAAATCATACCAAATCAAACTCTTAACAACGTTATTAATTAGAGAAGTCTATCATTAAAAGCTAAAGTTGCAGTTTTCCCACATAATATTGTGAACAGTATTCATCTGAATTCCAAATAAACAGAAGGAAAAAGAGTCTTATTTTTGTCTTCTAGTGCTTTGTCATGATTGCTTAAGTAAAATCTACTTGTTACATAATGCGACTTCTACCTCTGTAAGCTATTTTTAATTACATACGTAGGCTGTCAGTGATAAGCTCTGGAGTCCATTACTAGCCTTCCCTGTTATATATATACAGTAGTAATGTGCAGTACAGCAAGATATTTGGTAGGATCCAGAAGTCTTTCACTAGACCTCTGAACTGTATTGCTCATATCCAACTGTAAGTGTGTAATGGCTATGCCAGTAAAAGGTAAAGAACAGCCAGTGTTTTGGCTGTTGTAACAAGCCATAAAGAATGGATATGGCTTGTTTATTTTCAGTGTTGCAGGCTGTAGAAATCTGCTTTTCTGATTGTTTGTAGAAACTGAAGCATTTGTGTTAAATGGGTTGTTCTTTTATCACAGTTGTTGAACAGTAATTTTAAGTTTTATAACCACTACCGTTTGGGTTCAAGATTAAGTAATTTCAGTTGTATTCAAGGGGAGACTGCATTCAAACTTCATTAGGAAAAGTCATATAGATGAGTGAAATAAAAGAACTCAAGTGATAAAAGCAAGGCAGCAAAGTCAGTCTGTGGGATGGCACTATTAGAAGACGTTTCCTGGAGCGGTTTTCTCCAAGCATAGGCCATGTAATGCCATCAGTGCATTATTTACAGCTTCTTGCACACTGGTCTGACCAGATTTTTTAAACTGTGTTTTCCTAAGGCAATAGATCTGTTATTACTATGATTACTGTTGCTAGACTCTTTATGTATTTCTTGTGGCATCTATAATATGCCAAGCATTTTGTACAAGGAAATGCCCTTGCACTACTCTGTGTACTTTTGTACTTTCTGTAGCAAGGCAGTCAATTTGTTGCAAAGGAAATCGAGTGAAAAAAAATTACTTGAATTGTTTAAATCTTTTAATAATAACATAAATGGTTTATTCAATATTAAGTTTCAACTGTTAAATCTTAAAATACTTTGATTTTTCTGCACACTCTCCTGATGGCATATTCATGCCTCAGCTCCTATTATATCAAGGAATATAAAGAATAAACAAGGTGAAATTTTCTCTTAGCTGTTCCTAATTTCTTCTTTTTTATATGTGAAATACAGTTGTTATCAGTATGGTTTGACAAAAGGAAAGAATTTGTAAAAGTGGCACTTCTCATTAAAGAAATTGTTTCTATGAATTCTTTTAATTGGAAGTAGACATCAACAGTCACTACACATCAATGAGTAGATGACCGAGAAAATTTACTTGGGATTATGACCCAGAACATCTTATGCACAAATAGTGCATTATTGTGAAACTTCTTGATGAAAATTACTTTTTTTTGTCTGTCCTGAGAGGTGGTTTGCATTCTGAAATAAATAGAACTAATGTATTTGTATCAACAGTCAAGTTATGAAAAAGGACAAGAAAACCCTGTTACAGATATACAAATAAACTTGATTGACATAGCTGAATTTTCTTTTAAATTGAATTAGAATATACTAGTAACATGAGGGCTGGATAAAAGTCAATTATGAAAAGATATTTGAACAAAGGAATATTTGAAAAAGATTACCCCACGGTATATGCCTGGTACTACTATACACTCTAGTACTCAGTACCTCACAAAGGAAAGCATAACTTCATTTAGATTGCATTATTAATGTACACTAGTTCTTTCATGGTATATTCAACTGAATCATTTACAAAAGACTTCTGCCTTTTATGGACTAATGCCATTCAAAATTATGCAGCTTTATCCATGACTCAGAAGCCATTCACATGCATGTATCTGAAATAAAAGAAATTGAACCAGTAAATTCTTGCAGCTTTTTAGAGTGCCACACAATTCACTGGGTATCCTGTCTAAATCCTGTTTCCTCTGTGGTGTAGTAACATAATATTAGGCTCAGTAGGTATATAACAAAGCATTTTGTTTAGCAAATTCCAGAAATTAGATGTACAAATCTAAAACACTGGTGTTTTCCTCAGTCTTGCCAGCTTCCTGTGGGTCTTTATTATTGTCCTGTTGGTTTGTCCATCAACTCTGAAGCTCCTACTGATGTGTTTAGTGGTCAGTGAGATGTAATGGTGGCGCCATGGATACTGCAAATTAATGGGAGAGAATTTAATGAGCAGCGTGATTATTTCCAAGCTTTCTGTTTCATGAAGTGCAACACATTCTAAAAAGCTGTGGGATAAAGATCATAAAGGAGCACAAAAAATATGCTTGGGAAACTTATTGTCATTATTGTGAAATTCAGTATAGTTTCTTGAAGTAATATTATGTCTTCAAGGGAATAGCATGTTTTCCTGCCCACAGGACAGAGGCAGGTCAGTACAAGGGCACAGGAGTCTGCTTCACAATGATTATTTTGTAAATTGCCTCAGGCTGGAGCTGAGAAGATGTTGAAGTTGGTCTAGGACAAAACTGAAAGTTATGTTCTTAGTTGTGGGCATACATCCACAATATCCACTCTTCTCCAAAGTTTTTCACCCATTTAAGCACACTTGTGAGTTATGGAATATTTGTGCATATCCACTTCCTTTCCAAATAGGTCAGAGACAGGGTGAACAGGAATTATTCTGAGGAAATAGTGAGTCTGTCTGTGTACTCTACCAGGGGTGATTTCATCCTTCTCTGGTGACAGAAGGATTACACACTTGCTTGCTCGAAAACGAATGGTGCAAGTCGCTCATTGCAGCTGTGGTCTGGGGAAATGAGCTGCAACCCTTCCCATAGAGAGGAGCCAAAGCCTGAAAACAGGATTTGAGGTGCAGCCTCACCAATGCCAAGTGCAACAGGATGATCATTGCCTTGGTCCTGCTGGCCACACTATTTCTGATACAGGCCATGATGCCGTTTGGCCACTTGGGCACTCTTCAACTCAATGCTCAGCCGCTATTGACCATCACCCCCAGGTTCTGTTTCCTCCAGGCAGATTCCCAGCCATTCTTTCCCCACTCTGTAGCTTTGCATGGGGTTCTTGTGACCCAATTGCAGGACGGAACACGTGATCTTATTGAACTCCATCAATGGCCTTAGCCCATAGATCCAGTCTGTCCAGACCCCTCTGCAGTGCCAACCACACAGCCTGGTGTTGTCTGCAAATTTGTTGAGGGTGCAGTCCATCTCCTCACCCAAATCATAAATTAAGATTTTAAAATAAAGATATATGTAGTAGCTTCTATCTGAAATTCTGGTATAGCTATCCTAGTAACTTCTAAATCATAATGTCCCTTTGATTATTCTTGGTTTGTAGTTCATAGCCTTTTGTTTTATAATATCGCAATTATTATGCCTAATTTTTGTTTGGTTTTGTGCACAATTTTATACCAAGATAATTAATTTAACTTGAGAATTTTTCTTCATTAGTACCTCAGTATAAGCCAGGTCATCTTACCAGTATCTTATCAAAGAAAATTAAATGGTGGAAGGCTTGTACTTTTGTTCTTTTTCATGGAAGACACATGGAATTTCATTCTTGGATCCTTAGGGAAAGGAAAAATTACAGTACCCAGAGTACAAGAGATGCTGTAGTTCTCAGATGGTGCCCTTTTAGTTCCTCTGTAGCTTGAATCCTGTTTTGTTGCTGCAAATACTATTCAGCTGTGTCTGCCTTCAGGTCTAAATTAGATGCAGTCTCTGAATACCAAGTGAGTGCATATTGACACACAGTCTAAGGTAAGATATTATTGGTGGCAGATATTTATTTTGGGAGAAATACTCTTTTGCACATCATTTTGAGAAGCACAAGATCCCTGAAGGGTCTTTCTAAATTTTAACTACCTAGGAGAAAATATCCAAGGAGAATAGCAGGCAATAAAGGGAGACTTTAGAGAGATTCGACATATACCTTTGCTGCCAATTGAACTGATGTGATAATAGGGCTATTTTATCTTTTGTTTCCTTTTCCTCTACTCAAAACATATCTTTTCTATTTTATGTTTGTAATGTCTAACATCACTGAGACTTACTTGTGTATTTGCAGAGCAAGGACTCTCCAGACTGAACCAATTTTTCACCTCAATCTGACCTACAGAAAACATTAATTGTGTCATGAAAGTTTCTGTCTTTAAAGGAACTTATGTTGTTTTAGTGAACTAATTTGTGAAAAAAGCATTTTAGCTTAAAAAAAATGATGGATTTACCCAAATTTTCAGGATGACTAATCTTTACCTAAGCTAATGGAAAGCTAAGATAAGAAAGTTGAATCTGAATTAGTGGTTATTCCATTTCCACTTTGCCCTCAGTTTTCTGTCAGTAGCATGGAAGTATACCAATCTTCTATTTGTACAAACATAACTCATTATTTATTAGATCAGTCTTGGTACTCTTACCCACCTACATCCCACTTATGTAATGGCAGGATTTATCAGGGAAGCTATGTTATCTTGTTTTAAAGACAAAGTGTAGCAGCAACTGAAAATGTTTCTTATTTTGCTTCTGAAAAAAATCTGTAAAGACTTGAGTTTTAATGTGAGTCAAATCATTCCAGGCAAGGACAATGACTAATTTAGAGAAACCCCAGAGACTGTACTGATATAATACTGATATAATGTACTGATGATTAAAAAGTGGGAATATTTTGATATTTTTCATGTATATTTTAATGAAATATTAAAACCAGAAAAAATATGTGCATGTAGTGATTAATCATATATTCAAATGGTATTTTAAGTCATATAGCATTAAGAGATCAGATATTTCATTTTCACACTATTGGACCAGAAAAGGCAATGCACTTCACAGAAAATTCTTTGGTCCATTGTCGCTTCTGCAGGCTCACATTCTGATATATTGTACTTTTACACCATGGAGCATTACACCACGGAGCATTACACCATGGAGTAAATAATCTGAGAGCTGTATCTCAGTAATATGTAGGTAATTTTCTAACCAAGTGGGACTTAGAAAGCAAAGTATTTAAGTTCTGATATAACGATAACTTTAGCCCTGATAACTTTATAGCATAAGGTTGTCAACACTTGAATGCTGTATTTCAAATATATTGTATTCTTCTGTTAAAATAATCCATATTTTAATGAATAGTGTTTAAGCAAAAGCAAAATCATGCTTGTGAAATTCTGTATAAGGAATTATGATTATCATGTAAGTCTGAGAATTAAAAAGTTTAATAAACAATCACTTCTATCAGTAGAAAAATATTATCCATAAACCTATAAAACTTGTGAGATGTCATGAGTTTTGGCTTATTGTGGGGATAGCTTTTGCATTTGCTGAATTCCTACTCATGTTGATTACTTCAATAAGTGATACCAATTTCTTTTTATAAAATATCTGCCAACATCCAAGCCAGGTTTTGAGGGGTTTTATTTGATCCAGTACTTTTTTATGCTGAGCTAAACATAAAGTACTGATAAATCAAAAAGACCAAGTGGTCCTCTTCCAAAATCAAAACAAACAGAAACAAAACCCACCAGGCTAGTGCATTTGTAGCCAAGGTGAATCTAACGCCTAATGTCACAGGAACCTAGAGTGAAACTAGGGATATCAACCCAGGCTTGCACTGTCTTTAGTAAGTCTTTTCCACTAAATTCCATCTTAGTCAATGTCTTCACCATCAAGCCCTCAGGCATGCACAGATTGTTAAAGAACATCTGAGAAATCATTAATGATCCTTCCACAGCTTAGTTCAAAGGAAATAAATTTTACCCTCTAGAACTGACTCTTTTATTCCATTACAACCTGTTTCTATATTTGGGAACCGCTGTAATCCTGTTTCAGCCTGCTCTGTGCAGGAACAGGGATCCTGTCCAAAGCTATCTCATAGGTCTCAGTCTTTTTGCTGCCTACCCATGCCCTTGTGGTCTTGATGAAGTTTGTACAACAGCACACGAGTGTCAAGTCTCACTGTAGAGGACCTTAGATACAGCAATCATTGCTCATACAATTGTCTTCTAATAGTGGATAATTTTCATATGTCCCTTACTGTTGCACTTCTTGGTGTTTCCCAACACTTTATAACTTCTATTGTTGCAGCAAGGTCTTGCAGCCATAGCAGCAAATTATAAACCTGTTGTTTCATACCCTAGAATGCAAAACCATGATTAAATCTTGTTGTCACTCCACAGTCCTATTTCTTGCGCATTTCTGTAATCAATATTTCCTCATTTTTTAATCACATTGACATGAACCATTCCATCTACTACCCATGCATGCAAAGCAACTCATATAAAGCTAGGAAGTAAGGGTGATTTTTAACAATCATCACTCAGCAGTTCAGGGCAGGGCACCTTTGCACAATTGATGTATGCTTGTTCCAGCAGAGCAAGCTGAATGCTTCATGAAAGAAAAATCCATGTTTTAATAGAATAACCCGTTCCCTTAGACTGAGAATACCTGGAATGAGGGACTTTTACTCCCCATATTTCACCAAAGGTTCTATTTCTCTCTTAGTGGGACTTGGTCAATTCCAAGTGAAACTACAATTTAAATCTATTTTTCATGCTCAGAAAAGCACACATCAAGAAAATAGTTTAGTTATGAGGTGAACTTATGGGGGTGACGTTTTCCTTGTTGGTTGCTTGGGGTCTCTTTCTGTGAAATTCTTTATATTATCATGAAGAGAAAGTTTGCAAAGTTCTTCCTGGAATAAGGTTTTGTACTTTGAGCAGCCTGATGTCAGTTCATGCAAATGTTAAGTATGCCCTCCACCCTAATGCCAAAAATGATGACCTGATTGCTTGCCATCAACACATGTTATTGAAGGAAAATCTTCCCTTCGAGGCTTCATAGAGATGCATATAAAGATACATTTAGTCTTCTGCAGGGCCAGCTCACCTTTAAAATTCTAGACAAGGTGTTATTATGGGATATTTCTATGTCCTTCTCTGCTGTTTGACATGTCTGTACATATTCATCATTTCATCCTTGGGTTTCATAAACACTTTAAATCTTCTTGCAACATGGGTCTGGTATATCCTTAGTAATTTTTTAAGAGATTTTCAAAGTATTTAGGTGATGTTATCTCAAAGATCACTGTATTAAGCTTTTATTATGTGCATATCTTGATGAGATTTTTTGTTGCTTGTGGGGTATTTTTAGCAAACTGTATCCAGTGGGTCCTTCTGGATTTGAACTTAATGCTGTTTTATTTCTGTTACAGGTCTATAAGAAGTTACAAAAAAGTGTTTTCCTTTGTGGCAGAGAGAATTCTGCACCTTTTCTTAAGTATACTTGCTTTGATTAGTGACTGCTAGGATCACTAAAACTGTATAGCTATTCTATAATGTTAAATTCTGAACTGTCATAATATCTTGCAGTGACAAAAACGTTGTGATAGGTTCTCTCATAATATTTGTCTCTGTTTCTCATGTAGAAGGCACAGTATAAAAACAAGAACTATCTCTAGGATGCTCTGCAGTTTTTGGTTTGGTATTCTAGGAGGTCTTGTAGTCTATAGCTTCACTTTTTTGCTTGATTGAGCTTGATTTAATTTGATAGACTATTTTTTACGCATTTGTCTACTTTCACTTCAAATAGAATCCCAGCAAGAATGAGTCTGATATTTTCTTCTTGATCATTTGACAATACTTCACTATTTCATTTGAACTGATGCCATTAGAGCTGCTAATGTCTTGTCACCTGTTTCTTCTTTATGTGTGCCTTCCATATATACTTGTTTTCTCATCCTTGTGTTAAAGCATTTCATTGGCAACCTTATTCCAAAAGGTGTATGGAGAAATTCACTTCTGCTACAGGTTGTACGGAAAGGGCAGAGAATCAGAAGATTTTTCATCTGAATCTGACAGGCCAATATTTATCCTTCTAATCTTCAATTTTAGGTATGGGAGTGTTTAACAAGTATTCGGTACTGAATGGTGACAGCACAGAATAATGCTATTTTAGTGTACTGCAGAATCTGGGTAAGTCCCAGCCCTGTTATTTGTCTTTGGACCATGATTGCTAAAGCCATTAAATAAATTTGCCTCCCAAGATATCACTCAGCTGTTTGGAGGAGAAAGTATATTCTCCTGCCAGAATACTGAGGTAGCATAAAAAATTCTTCTCCTAATCATAGTCTAAATTCATGGAAGCTGGTCTTTAGCATGATGAACTTTTAGGATCACTCTTCCTGTTTCTTTCCCTTCTTAACAGCAAGCTCAGCTAAAATGCAAGTATTCTTTTTCTGTTTAGCTTAACTGAGATGGGAAATGTTTTGAGGGCACATTTGCTCTCTCAGGTTTGATTTCATGTCTTAAGCCTACTTGCATTTCACACCTAAGGAAAATACAGTGGAGGAAATCTATTTCTTTCTCAGGTTTCACACTTAATCCTACAATTCTTTCAACAGTAGACAACCTCATCAGCAAAACTGTGTAAGTCATGTATATTGGGAAAAAAAAAAACAAATGTGTTTATAACTTATTAATAATTCAGTTATTTTTTTCAGTACATCATACTGGCAAAGTAAAATTTACAGACAGAAAAAAAAAGGAAATTTGACAAATTAGATGCTCTTATTTTATACTACTTCCCCTTTCTCTAGAAGATATGTTAGTATAAATGAGTTCCATCAAAAACTTATGAAGTTTTAAACAAAAGTAGTTTTCTAGGTATTTTAATGACTCAGAACTGAGCACTATACATATCCTTGGTTGTTACAACCCTTTAAGTGACTTCAGTACCTCCTAAAAAATTAATGGAAGCTGAATCAGAGTTTTTTTATTGCAAGACTTGCAATTTTCAAAAGGCTAACTGAAAAATAATTAGGTTGGGTTTTAGATTACCTTAGAGAATACCTCATATTACTTAAAAATGGTAATGCATCTTTAAGAAGATATTGTCTCTGTTCAAATCCAGCATGGAGTTTCTAATTTGACATATATGTCAGTTCAGACATGTTCATCCTGATTACAGAAGCAGGCCTTACATACATGCTGGTCAGCAACAGATTCACTGTCCTGCTTCAGGCTGCACAGATCATACACAGACAGTTCCCAAAAAAAATTGAGGACTTGATTTACTTTTTCTTATATTCATTTTTGTTTTCCCCACCTCAACCTCTTCCAAACTCTGCCCCTTCACCACATTATTTCCTCTTAAGATATTCTACTGCTGTCTTCCCCTAGCCTATTTTCCCAGTTTTTGTTAACTTTACAAATTTATTTAGTATTTATAAGAGCTTGTCCCAGAAATGTCTTTCTTATTCATGACTTCTGTCATGCCACACTGCCCTTATTTTTTTAAATGTGTAGTGTTTTGCCAGACTCAAGCTGCTATATTTTGTGATGTCAGAGGTTGGGATTAATCATCTGCATGCAAACATTAATGTTTCCAAATGAGTGAGATAACACTGATTATGTCTGTAACTCCCCAGAGCCTATTTCTTGTCTTTGAAGATGGGTGTGACATTTGCCTTTTTGCAGTCATCAGGGAGCTCTCCTGATTTCTCCAGTCATTCAAAGGTGATAGAGAGCAGCCTCACAATAATATTAACCAGCTATTTTACTGTCCCTGGATGCATTTTGTCAAGTCTCATATTTATTTTAATACTAAGAATTTATATTTCAGTATATCATTATCATTCAAAGAAAAACAAATAATACATTAATTCTTAACCAAATCAGTAAATTTCTTGGCAGTCTCTCTTTTCCACAAGAGGAGTATTGCTCTCTTATTTTTTTTTTTTTTTAACTCAGGATTAGTAACAGGATTGTGAATTTAGATCTGATTTCAAAAAGATCTTGTTTTGTAAATGCAGGTTATAATTACTGCAGCAGCTGATCCGGGTGGTATCTGTAAAGGTGGCATTCTCCTGCAAATGATGGCAGAGGATTTATGAAAGGAGTAATGCAGTGGTGTTCTGAAAATCTGTGCAAAGTTACAGGCTGGTATATTGAAATCTTATGAAACTGGGCTATAGGATAATAAGTAGGATGTTAATTTTCTGCACTAGTAAAAAATTTGGACTACAAGAAAATAAACATCATCATCATCTAGCAACTAGAATCAGTGGTTAGAGAACTGGATAGATTAGAAAAAAAATTAATATATTGGTAAGGTGAAAGATTCATTTTTATTTCGAAATCCTTTATTTTATAAGGCCAAATTACTATATTGATTTGAACACTTAAGAGGATACTTTAAACAGATGCAGTTTTAGAAATTCAGAACTATAGGATAAGGGGTTTTGGCTTCTTTTTTCTGTTTGGGCTTTTTGTTTATTCCTTGGAGTTTTGTTTAGTTTAGTTTTTCCTAATATACTTCAGTGTATGTGAAAAAATTTATATCCGAGTTAAACAGCCACTCCTAATTGACATATCTGGAGTGAAAATTACAGTTTGCCTCTGTGTAACTTTGAAAATCAAGTTTGGTGCTTTCTGCAGTCCTAGCAATTCCAATTGCTAAAGTTTGAAAAGTTCTAGTTATTACTTGACTTACTGGAATGATGATTGAAAACTGTGTAAATAAGACCAGATCCATGTCTTAGGCAAATTCTTAAACAGAGAATTTAACAGAGCTCATAACAGAGCTCTTAACAGAGCTCATAAAATTATGTTGGGTTGTTTTGTGGTATTTTTACTTGGGGAAAAAAAAACCAAACAAAACCCACAAAACAAACAAAATAACAAAACAAAATAGAACAAAAAATCCCCACTATTTTTACTTTATCTCAAACTTTATGGAGGCATTATTTTAATAATTTTTATTTTTTCAATTATATTAGCAAAATCTAAAAAGTGCAATTTAATGTAGTTTTCCTATCTAATCCATGTACATGTATGAATACCTCAAAATGAATTGTGATGAGGCTTCAGCCTTTTTGACCTCAGTTAAAAGTAAATTCTAATAATGTTTCCAAGAGTGTGAAAACTGAGTTTATGGAAACATTTTCATGTTAACTCTCTTGTGAAACATTGGATAGTTTTGTGGGTAAGAAGGTGGCTGTTGTTCTAGAGTTTGTTTTTTTTATCTTTCTAGGATTTACTTTGTTTCTTGGCCAGACTGTCGAAAACTTTAAGGGAACATTTAAATGTAAATGATCAAATCACAACAAGATAAAATCAACACTCATACTAGCATTGCAGCATCTGGAAAAGCAGTTGTGAATTTTTACAGCCTGACTTTAGAGGTCTTTATTTTCTGTTAATTGGCACTTACGGCTGCTTTATTTGTATCCTCGTCTTAAATTTTGGTTTTGATATATTTAAATTCACAGGCACACAAGGAAGAAAAGGCAGAAAAAAAATGGATATTTTTTTAGATGTGAGTAGTAAAGGTTGGGGGTTTTTTGTCTAGTGTGCAAAATGAGATAACAATTTCAATCTAATCTGATATAATTTCAAACATATTTTGGCCCTAGACAAAGTCTTTGTGTATAAGAAAAAGAAATTAGAGAAAAAGAACTACACTAACTCCATTAGGAGCATACTGACCAGAACACAATGGTAACATACCAGCTTTACCACAAAATTCTGCTTCCTTTTTCTACCAGTAGCAGAATAGAAATATATTAATAGAAGCAAAGCTTCTATTGTTCAAATTATATCAATATTTCTCTTTTTCCTTTGGTCTTCATACTGAAATTCTTGATTATTACTAACATTTACCACACTTAGAAAGAATAACATTTTCCCTTACACTGATATAAGTTCATTGTCATACAGTCAGTCATATTTTGACCTTTTCAATAAAATTACTCTATTTCTAGTTTATATTTATCTCTTCCAAAAAGATCTACTTTCTCTTTTCTCTTATAGTAAGTGCCTGTTTAACCAACAGCTCTTCCTGCCTTGCTACTTGCCTTGTTCCTCAGCTGTTCCTTTCAGGATCTAATGGGAAGCTCTAGTAATTCTATGCACTTTCAGCTCCCAGTGAGACCAGCATCCTGGTAAAGATGGAGGTGCAGAACTACAAGGTCGTACCAGGTGTAGCAAAAGACCTAATACAGAAATTCCTGGCACGTTTTGGCAAGGGACCAAAAAGATTGGGAGTTCATTTTTGACTTCCTTACTTGAAGAATGGCCCCATTTGATTTCTTTACTTGAAGCAAAATCCCCCATTAAATCAAATTTTCTTGGAGTGACATTGTCACAAGTACCATCATTTTACAAAACCAAAAATGTGATCTCTTCGATTGTGTTCAGGCAGCATGACTAAAGTACATAATGTACAGAAATGTTTCATAAAAAGCTGAACCATGGAAGTTTATCTCACCATTGGTTCATATTTAGTTTACTGGAACAGGGCACAGAACAGGAAGGTGAAATATAATTTAATGTCTTTTCCCTCTGAAATTGTGTGCTGCCTTGATAGCAGCACCTCAAAGAGAAACAGGTTCTGGCCTGCTGTCTCAGGCACTCACAGATTTTACCCTAGTCTCAGGAGCACGACATTAATCTTGCAAGGGTTAAGCATTCTCGCTGTCCTGGTCCATGTGCTCCATGAATTTTGTGAAAGGGCATTCCAGGGATAGTAACTCACAGGAAATGTAATCTCTTATTTTTAGTGGTTATGTAAAATTACCAGTAGACTTCCAAGCCATCTGTTTTAAATTCTGATGGTATGCAGTATATCTGTAGTGAGATACTTTGACAGTGAACTGCATCATCACTGTACACCATATATTTGTTCCAGTAAAAGTTCATTAGTATTCACAGGCATCCTCTGGCTCTGTGATACTACCAGAAAATGTCAAATTGTTCTTAGAATTTATAAGAAGGTATAAAATTCATGAGCTGAGACAATGAAAATCCCAAAGAATTGATGGCTATCATATATTGTACTCATTTTGGCATATGATTTTTTTATGTCTACAGAAATGAAGGCTCGTCACCTAACCTTTCATCAAGTCAGCATTTTCTGAAATACAAAGACATGAAAAGTGCTTACTAATGATTGCTTGGCACTCATCCTAATATATCTAGAATGAGAACAGAAAGAAAAAAAATATAGCAAGTTCTATAGTGTGACATCCCAATTCCAGTTTATCCTTCAATAAAGCTTCCTTCAGTCTACATGCCATTATGCTCTTGAATCTTGGTAAGAAGAGAATGTCCTAATGTTCTTCAATAACCTAGAAATTTAACTTGGAATTTTTTTAAATAAAATAGATATATTAATGAGAAAGGGTAACAAATCTGTGTAAAAAGACAAAATAGATATTTCAGTGAGGGATCTTGTGCCTAATTTGGTCTCAAACCAAATGTCTATCTCTTACGAAATGTAATTTTCTAATTTAAAAACCTGTTGCATAAGAAATCAGTATTGATAAAGAAGAACCAATTATGGAACAAATATGCTCTGGTTGCTTAGGTACAAATGGTCACAAGCTGCTCTTGCTTAATATGCATGCTGCTTATAATGCCCAATTGGATAAACCTTGAATGTACATATGAGCAAGCTCTATTTGGAGAAAGTTGAAGTAGGCAAGTAGAAAAAAGACCAGGAGAGATTAAAATATTTTAATTGCTGTCAAAAAAAAAAAAAAAGGTACGGTCTGCTTAAAAACACAGCTCAAAAGTCATAATTTAAAAAAAGATGAAGGTAACTAAAAAATAGAAAATATAAAAAAATTTAATTAGATTACATTTATAAGTAATTTAAATATAAAGAGCAAAGAGATTTTTTTTAAAAGGTTTCAATGCAGATCTGGGATGGGATGTTTGATTTAGTTTCAATACAGATGTAAGGACTGTAAGGATTTTTCTCCTGTATTTGGAAGCTGACAGACACATACAGATCATAGAATAATGGTGACATGGCATCAAAATAAACTATCTTTAAATACTTAAAATTCATTTTAATCTCAGAATTTCTGAAGAACTAACAGGGTTGCTCTCCAGGGAGGTTCTCAGATGTTAACATTTGGAGAATAATCTTCAGTAAATCTTGAAGTGGAGTAAGAGTTTCAGAAGGGTAGAGTTTTTACAGGGAGAAAATGTTCAGTGTGTATAGTTAAAAAAAAAATCCAATACCAAAGTGGTTTACTGATTTATTGACAACACAAAATTAATTGGAACTCATGATCCATATCTATAACAAGAAGGATCAACAATATCTGGAAGGGTCACCATCCTGCTGCCCTGCTCACCTCCTCTCCTGCTCACTACAAATCTATGTTTCATCTGCCTTTCTGTTTAGCTGACTTGGTTTTTTTGCCAAGTGTTTTCTGGTAATTGTGGTAATTACTCTTTAATTTGGTAAATGGTTCTTTTCCTCTTTACCTACATCAGCTTCGTGCAAATGTCATCTCAGACAGTTTGGACTTCCCACTCAACCACATCTTTACACTCAGCCCTGTCTTGCTGGCTGCTGTTAGTTTAGCCTATTTGCCAAGGCTGGACCCTGTGAACACACCCACTAAAAAAAATATATAATAAAAATAATTTAAAATGGTAAAAGGGCCAAGGTGTGTTAGAAGAGTCCTGCTGTAATTATCTTAAATTCTAGGAAGAAATAATGAAATTGCTGGTGCGGGGCTTGAATAATCAAGAATTAACATGGGGATAATGTTACTAATGTCAGCATGACTTCACAGAAAATAGGGTTTGAGAAATTAAATATGTATTGTGTTTTATAATTTAACACCATATAATAAGGCTGAACTGATGGAACATAGTTCTGCAAGGCACTTGATTCATTCCAAGTGGAAATTCGATTAAGAAACTGTCTTATGACATACTTATGATACATGCCAAATGGATTAAAAACTAGTCCCAAAAGACTGGTAAATGGGAAGTAATCATGCAGCAGGTGTGTGACTTTTGTGCAGTCCCTGGTAGAAAAAGATTTTTAGTCATACTTTTACCCAGTTGAAAACACAGCAAAAACCACTGATAGATTCTGTAAATAGCACAAAGATGCCAGAACTCATGAATGCAGAATAAAACAGGACATTGATATCAAAATAGAAAACAAACACCAAAACAGGAGTCAAAATGTGACTCCTCTTGTGATAACATCTAACACATTGATAATCAGCTCTTCAGCATGGGAGAAAAAGGTGTAACAAAATCTGAAGGCTGGAAGCTTAAGTGAGAAAAGGCAAACCTCAAAATAGAGAATATTTTCTACATTGAGTCCATTAGGAATAGTGTGCCAAAAGTTTCAGTAAAAATTTCTAAAATAAACCTTGGATGCAATCATAAAGGATGTGTTCTAGTTCTGCTCAGACTTAATTCAAGGAAATTCTGTGGTCTGTAATAATAATAAACCTGATTTTTATTTTTCTGAACCAGCTGCAGAAAATTCCTAAAACAGATTTTAAACTATTGGATAAATAAAATAAATCAAGAAAAAGATAAAGCCTCTTAATTTTATTAAAGTCCACATTATTTTTATTAAAGATTCATGTCTGATATTAATAATAAATCTATAGAAATTACACAAATGGTCTGGTTTTGTCAACACCTTTGGAAATTAGATTAGCAATATCCAACTAATGACAAGCATGGATTAATTTAGCCAACAGAAACAAGCAAGTTTATTTAATGACATTTCCAATCAAACAAAGGAGAGGGAATGGGACTTAGAAACATTCTAAACCACAGAATTTCTTTAAATATATTTCTTGCAAGATTTTCTTTACATTTATCTAGGTATTAACAAAATTGATAATAATCTATAAGAAAAAAATGAACTTGTGAGTCAATATTATTTTTTTATTTATACAGAAGCAAATATTTCCCTATCAAGTCCATAACTTCTTTTTTATTGCAACCTACTTTTTCATTCCAGACAAGCAGAGATGTATTTGAACCCACCTTTCTGACCATCATAGACATAATGTTATTTATCCTTAAGAAAAAAAGACAATAATGCTATTAGCTTAATACCATCCTAATGTCTAAAGTGATGGGTTTTTTTTTTTCTTAGAATGGAATTAACAGTGGTGAAAAGGGCTGTAATCAAATTTGTTTGGAAAAAGTGCACTGTTCTTGCTGGAATCAATGCTTCTTGAAACTTTGATTAGTGATCTCATTCGTCTTCTGTAGCAGATATGTTCTGCTTTGGAGTCTTGTGTCAAATGCTGATCACACGTCCACCACATTCCTGAATGTTTTCTCTTCAGAGTAATCTTGCAAAATTTAGCATAGAATATGTTAGCACTTCTCGAAATCCTTCTTCAAATGATTAATCCCTGATGGTTCTTTATTTTGTGTCTGGGCTGACACTAGTTCAGAAAAGATTAAGATTTTACTGCAGTCATATTTCAGATCCTTATTTCAGTAGTTGCAACCAGGATTCTTTCTCTTTTATCAGGGTGTAGCAATTACCATCCTCTCACATTAACCTGAAATGCTGTTCCCCTCACGGGCATTCTGCAATTCCTCTTCCCAAGTAGCTCATCCTTCCAGATACGAGCTCAGAAGCCACTCAGAGGTCTTAAAATAATTTGAAAGGTTTCATTTCTGTACATTTTACAGTTACTTATGTAGCCCAACACATGTTTATAAAAGCATATATGGAAAATGAGGTTATTTTGTATGCATCTAAATAAAATGTTTTTTTAATATGAAATTTTATAAACAGTATAATATTTGAAAGCATATAATTTTTAACTTCTTCACCCAATTCTAGCTACAGGGGGAATTTGTTTTACAATGTAGGCACATCTCTAGCAATATCTTATGACACAAAAAACCCAGTAGATTTTTAATTTGCATAGCATTACACATATTTGCATAAAATATTGCCCAGTGGTACTAAGAGCACCAGTTTCTCCCTGAGCCCCAATTAATTAATCTGTGTCCCTTCAGACTTAAAACAATTCATTATGCATTCTTAGTAAAGAAACAGCAATTAATTATATGCTTCCTAGCCCCACATCAATCATTATGTGCCCTCCAGACAGCTTTGCACCTCTCCTAGCCCCACAGCTGGCTGGAAACACACCCTCCTCTTTTTCCATAGATGAAGAGGCCTTTTGCAATTTTGCCAGTCAGCAGAGAGCTCTAGGAGCTCCCTGTCCTTCTTGTTGTCTGTAAAAGTCTGAAGTTTTAGGACTGGTAGGGTAAAACATCAGCAGCCATACTGCTGTGTATCTAAGGACTGGAAGAGGAGTGCAACTCATTTTCTGTCCCCTTTCCTTTTTTTCCCCTTCCATTTTTATGAACTGAATAGAAATGCTTGCCTATCGCTGCAGCCACACTTGGGAGCATGAACTGCAGTCAGCCTGAAATGATGCAACCATATAAAACACTATCCAGACACTGGTTAAGCGTAGGGAATGAAAAATTTAAAGAGGAATATAAGTACCTGGAGAAAATGCAGAATGTAAGTGCTGCCTTGAGAAAAAAATGGTGGATAAGGAATTATTTTGTGTCAACCTCTTTACAGAATTGACTTTGATATTTGCTTATCATTTACTTATTATTCACGGTCTGTGTGAAACTACACCTTTTGCTCTTGGGGTGAAAAGATAAATTAATGTCCCATGTTTATCTGAGTGTTCTTGGATTAGATTACAAATTTTAGCTAACAATATTTTTTCAAAGGTAGAGGTGAGGAAAGCTGAAGTTTCCAAAGATTTTTCTTTTTCCTTTACTTTCAGTTCAAAGGTGAAGTTTGTGGTTGCAGGAAAGGGGTAGGAGGGAATTAAAACTCTGCCTTCCTTCCCAAGACCTAACTTGGTTGAGTAAGGTCAATACTCCAAGGAAGGAGCACTCTGACCTGACTGAAAAAATTAAACCTTTCTTCTCTTCTTCCTTTTTAATCTAGCTTCTAGAATAACTTTAAATCTTTCTGTGTGGCATCTGTTACTTGTATGGCATTTCCAGGCCCCATTAGGTGCGCTGTACATCATCCTTCAGTTCTGCTCATTAAATTTAAAATGTGCATGGCATAAAATAACTATGGATTTTAAGTTTGCAACGGGGATATCCTTTCTTTTTCCCTGCAACACTCTTTATATGTTGAATATTTGTACCTATTCGTGTTTTTTTCTGACATAAGAAGTATAGGCTTGCCAAAGGTCCCATTGTGACTATAAACTCAAGCTTTAAAAAAGTAGCTTAGCTAAGTTTTTTTATTAACTGCTACCTCTCACTGTTCTTCTGTCCTTATGCCCCCAGGGCTGAATCAGCGCCTTTAAAGCATTCCTCTGTCCCTCACTGAGAGATAGTCCCCAGAGAAGCTCAGCAGGAACAGGGCAGTATTTGGCAAAAACGTTTACAGACAGGACAGGTCATGGAGTTATTTTTAAAGAGCAACAAAAATATATGTTGAATGCTATAGACAATACAATTTGGTGAGAATAGGAGAGAACAGGCATTTTTCTGCCTTAGCTGGATAATCTGCCTCTTTTATCTCTTTACTCCTTACACATTGTCATAAGAAGAGACCTGAAATATGTTCAACTCCATTTATACTGTGCATTTCAGTAACTTACTTCCCCAAATTTGCAGCCTTCAATTGATTGCTTATTTTCTTTTTCAGAAAATATAATTTTATTTTTTCCTTATTCATCAAGTACTGTTTCAGGAGCTGCTACTAGACAGAATTCTTGAAAGCTATATTGAGATTCTGTTTATCCTTTTCATCTCTGTGTAGTCCACTCCAGCATCAGTGATGGTCCTTCCTTTAAGAATGAAAAATAACTCAAGTCATAACTATCCTTGATTCCCAAAAATAGAATCAGATCTTTTATTTCCCTTAGGTTTCCCTCCAGAAAGCTTATTTCCCTCAAGCCAGATTTCTGTATCTTGCATCTTTCCCCATGAACAGTATTTAAACCCTGCCTTGTTCAGCATGTGGCCTGTGGTTTACATGTAGGCCATGAAGCTGAAATAAATGACTAGTTTTGATAGTATAGGAAACTATAGAATAGTACTGTTAGGCAAAGAGGCCTATTTTTTGGCAGCAAAAAATAGGGAGCACAGGAGGTCTTGGCTTCTGGAGGTTATGCTGAAACCAGTGCTGTGTGTGGGAAACCAGACATGGCTCCCAAGGAAAGCTGTACAATAAAAAGTGGGGAGATGCTGGAAATTTATAACTGAAAATTGGTCCTTTCCCTCCTGTGGTGGCATCTTGGAAAAGTTGGAGTGAAGTCAGTACGAAAGCAGCATCTCAGACATCCTGGGAGATGAAGAATAGGTGAGAAGTGTGTGGTTGGAGCAGGGGAATGAGGTGCGTGAGCTGGGATGAATGAGCACTCATGCTTGGAGAAGAATGGAGCAAAGAAAAATGGGACAAACTGGGAACTTGAGTGCTAAGAAAGAGATGTGAATGCATCTGGGGAAAATGTTCACAGATCTGAAACCTTGGTTTCTTTCCAGAATGGGAATTGGAATAAAACAAGGCTATCCTCAAGGAAGCTGTGGGGTTGCATGGATCACTGGAAGGGAGATGCAAAAGGAACCAGAGGATATCTGAAAACTTGGCATGAAGCAGCAAATGTTCAATCTGTGATGAAAATGAGGGGTATATAATTTTGGAATTATGTTCTTTAGAAAAGATAACTGAACAGCTGGCAGGCACTAACTACATCTCAATAGTGTTGTTATCTGCCCTTCCTTGCTGAGTTTGAGGCAATTGAGAGGATCCAGGACAAGAGACATAAAGCTGAATGATGATAGGTAAAAGTTTAGGAATACTTTAGTCTCAAAGAGATATTAAGGTTTCACGAGTTTCCTATGACTCATCCAAACACATTTTGTCATATTAAAACACAGTAACTTCCAAAACTCAGCTTTCACAACTGGACCTGTCTCCCTTCTTTATTCTTTATAAAAAGTCCAGAAATATTGCTGAATGAGAGTACTACCAAAGGTATATGGCAAACGTCTATTGTTACTGCACCCAATATTTCTCTCAAATTACAGTTAATAGTCTTTCTCCTCAGTTCAAGGTCCTAAGAAAGACCAGGGAGTGAGTGAAGACGAACTTTAGGTTGAAGAGAAGTTTGATGTGGGCAAAAAGGAAAACTTTTAAAAATTTATAACCTTGAGATTTCATTCTCTACTGAACACATCTGTGTTTAGATGATAGGGACATTTGGCAGACTTGCTATTATACAGAACTTCAGCTGCTTTGAGAGTTACTGCTGGTTTTGGACACTAAAGTAGACAAGCATCAAAAAAGAACTTATTTCCCACTAAGCTTGGAAGGGTGCACTACCTCGTCACATTAGATTTAAACTTGTCCACAGTGATGCACAACTCTGTGACCTGCAGATATGATTACATGCTGCACCTATGAGTGAAATCACTATGCAAAAGTGTTCTTAGCTAGTTCAGAGCTCACAAAGAGCACATCACAGTAGGGCTATGCTCTCTGTACGTGTTCCTCACAAAGAGAGGAAGATTTGTCCTCATCAGGGCCTTCTTTAGCACCATATCCTCCTTTTTAAGTGACTGCATCCTTATGAGAATATTAAAGCTCGCTAAAGCAACAGGATGATTTTTTTCAAGAGGCACATATATATTTAGCAAGTGGCTGTTTCCAAGGCTGTCTGAGGAGGCTAGCTGGAGAGTTGATCTGGTTAGCAGTGATTCTCCTACAGAGCAGAATTCAAATATCACATCTTGGTCAGAGTATTCCACAGAATCACATGGTCACAAGATTGCTGTGACATCATTTAGTCCAACCTCCCTGAATAAGAATGCCGTAAGAATAATTTATTTTTATGAGTTTGCAATTACTTGGGGAAAAAAAAATATATATATTAGACAATGCTTATAATATTACTAAAGATAGATAAATATATAAGTAAATAAGTTAAAGCATGACCATCTACTTAGCCTGTCAAATTTGACCAGTTACACGGTGTATTACCATGATGTTCAGGCTGGATGCTCTAATCCGCTCACATTTTATTTTTGTTTCTCTTTTTATGATAGAGGTTACTTGCTTTACTTGCTACCTTTGCTTCAGATTATTGCCTTAGTAGTATTTGCTCTTGTCAAGGTTGCTGTTGCTGTTTTCCCTACCTGCTCAAAGCATTGTCAAGACAGAATTTGACAGCATGAGTACACAAAGTCCAATACATCTGGGAACATTCAGATTTACGCATAAACCATGCAAGGTATATTCTGCCTGAAAGGCAAAATTGCTGAATCATTTGGGTTTATTGTAGGACCATCTGTGAAACACAAGTAAAGGTGGGATAACACATCCCACATGCACCAGACCCATTACATATGCTCTCTCCTAGGAATAAATGTGGCCCAGCTGAACTTGCAGACACCTGACAGAATAAGTATGTATCTCATGGATCTTTTAATTTGATGACAAGATTTCACTTAAATAAGCATAGGATTAGACAGGTTTGATAATTATTTTTATTTTACTGTAAGTACACAGTGATGGATTCTTTCTCTTAAGCCTACCATAAATTTTTACTTATTATTTTTTCATTTATTTGCTTTTGCAGCAGTTGCAACAAGTATGGTTTAATGTTGATATTTATTATTTGCATGCAATTATGTTTAAAAGTCTACTTCAAAAATTATAATTGCCTGTATTCCTTAATTCATGAGTTGTGTTTTAGGAGTAATGAGTGGGATGTATCCCATTATTATCAGCAAGCAAGGTTTTTTCTTTCCCTAAATCATGAAAAAAACTGTGTCAGACAGGTTGCAAACTTATTTTTCTGATGCTTGAAATTTTTCAGAAGCCCACGTAAGAGTGTTGCCTGAGATTTTGAAAGTCTTATCAGTTATCTCTCTACAATTTTGCACTAATGCAGTCACTTCAGCAGTTCTTTTAAAGATGGCAAATAATGTCCAAAATTAAATACATTTTCTGGATATTTCAAACATCTCAACCACTGCTGCTGAGTAAAGAATGGTTCAATTTTTTCTACTAAAATGAATGAATTCCTGTTGTTAGTAGAAATGCCAGCTACAGAAATTAAATCAAAAGTCTGTAACATTATTTGACTGGCAAATCATTTCAGCTAAAAAAAATGCACAAAATCTGCTACTTGTTCTAGAAAATGAATTTTCTCTTTCATCAGTCTAGAGCTGATGCTTGCTAATGTTAATTTTCTACTTCTTAGTACATGTGTATTCTTAAAATAAGATTTCTTTAATAGAAGGCATCTCTGGGTTACAAAGTTCATTCCCATGAGGATCGATATTCCTTTTATGCCCACAGAATGTGTTTTAGATTTAACAAGACATTCTCATCAACAAAATCACATTTGAATTCAGGGAGTTCAAGAATAAACCTTATTACACCAAACACTCTCAGGTATCACGTCACTCTAACATACAAATGAAAAAATAAGAAATAGTTTAAATCACACAGGAGCTGTAATGCCTTTTGCACATCTTCATGGCTTTTCTTCTTTGGAATAACTTTATGACCTAGCTTTTTATGCCAGCAGTAAGGACAGTCACACACAAACCCCTGTACACCTTGAAATTTCCCTGAGCCATGTCTGGAGCCCAAAGCTCAGCCTCTGTGCACAGTCTTGTCCCTGATCATAAATCAAATTATACCACCATTGGGTTGAGGTAATCTTGCAGGATGTTTTTGCAGTTAAGTAGAGAAATTTAACTTTTGAGACATATTTGGACATGGTTAGACAACAGTATAATTAGATCATCTATAAGGGTTAAAATTAGTATTTTCCAAAGTAATTCTGGGTGAAATCTCTTAATGCACCTGTACTGTCAACTGTTCCATTTGACTGCATTTGATTCCCATCTTTACTTAGATAGCTTTAGACCTTGTTTTCGTTCTTTATGACCTTTATATGTCATTTGTTATGAAAATTGACTGCTGATCAACATAATGTTTCTGTACTGAGAGCTATAACTATGCAGGGGTCATATTTAAAAATGTTGAAGCGCTATATCCTAGGAAGAAAGAAGAAGGGTTGCCAATCAAGCTACATACTGACTGTTTCCAGTATAGCAGTTGATTTGAAAATTGCCAACATTTTAGTAGACAGCTTGCTCGCATATTTGTGGAGTAGAACAGTTTTATAAATAAAACTTTTTTTCTCTAGATATTTAAACATGGATTTACAGCTTAAGAAAATAAGGATTTTTTAAATATTATTACATATTTACAGAGAAGTGCTGTTTACCTGTATGAGAAACACACTTGAAAACAAGATAACATATAGGCTCAGTGTGCTTTATACCAAAATCTGTAGTTCAAACACCATATTGGTTTTTTAGGTTATAATTCCACACAGTCATTAACCCAGAAGATACTGTAGAAAGTTTCCTCTGACAAGTTACTACAAGAGATACTTGGAGGGGTTTGTTTGGGTATCTGGATTTGGGGTTTTTTGTTTGTTCATTTGTTTGTTTTTAATTGCAAACCAGTCACTTAAGATGAGGCTTTTCTGCAGAATTGTAAGAACTGCTATGAAACCTTCCCCATAATGGTCATCCTGGATCTAGACAGGGTCCCTTCTACCTCCCCACTTTCCCCATTTTCTCTAAAACAGGAGAGACACATTTTCGGAAAAAGATATTCACACTACAAAGCACCAGAGTCTCCTATTTACTGCACTGACCTGGATTTAGTCCTGGGCTTATACAAGAGACACCTGAATCTGGCTTTCTCAGTTTTTAAGTGAATGCCCTAATTACAAGGCTGTAAGATTTTTTGCAGTCAGAATTACTCCTCTTTGTGGAATTAAAATGATGGATCTCCATTATGGATTTTGAAATGCAAATTTTTTTTTCAATATGGAAAAGGAATTACATTTTTCAGTCAATAAAAAAAATCCAAATAACAAAAACAAAACAAAAACAAAAAAGAAAAAAAACAAAAACAAAAAAACCCCACCAAAATTAAATAACATAATAACAACAAAATACCACAACTTTTAATATGACAGAAAGGTAAAGAAAAAATTACTTTGTTAACTTTTCTACTATAAAATTTCAGTATCACGCATTGGAAGGCTTTAAGTTCTTTTTGGTTTGCTTTGATTGTGTATGTGTCTTGGTTTGGTATTACAGTCCAGTATTTGAATCAAAGACCATTAAAATACTATCCTGTTTTGAACTTCCATTTCTTACAATAGATTTCCAGCATCTTGAAGATGTAGGGTATCAGAAATAGAAAGAGTCAGCTGATAAACTTAAAAGGAGGAAAAGAATACAAAACATCTTCACACTTATCCTGGGGGAGGATAGAAAAAAAAGAGAGCCTGGACAGATTCTTAAACACCTGTGCCTTTTGTTTGGAGGAAACTGTGTTAATTTAACTTTCTAACAATGTGATTATAAAGTCTTTGAACAGAAATATTTTGCTACTTAGTCATGTATTTGACTTGGGTGAGTCTATCTTCTTACTGACTTTTCTAGTCAGGAGCTGCATACATCTCCTTCCATGGAAAAAGTCTTTATACCTGTTTCATCTTTTATTAATCTTTTTTCTCTGATTTCCAGCTTTGGGACTCAGGAGGAGCAGGGAGTTAAGGCAGGGTAGGGTTGGTTGATTGGTTGGTTTGGTTTTGATTTGGTTTGGAGTATTTTAATGAACAAAGGGAAGCTATCAGAAATTGAGTTTGATGTTTAGGGCTTGCAAGGGTGGTTGCTCTGTCTCCTTTCCCCACCCTAGCTTTTTCCTCCACCCCAACACGTTGTATTTTTTATTAGCCTTCTAAAAATTCATTAGCAAATAGTCTGTACTATTGGTATAGAACCATACAAAACTGCAGCTCAAAGTGAATTACTAATTTTAAGTGAGATTTCTTTAGTCTTTATTTCAAGAGTTCTCTTGAAAAGAAGGGAATTTGTTTTTATGAGGATCTGAAGTAAGTTTACTATTCAGGGAAATATCAACTCAAGACTTGTTAGTGTTCCTTGGACACTTGAGGATGGACAGCATTTCTTTTCTGTCATTCATGTATAGGCATGTATGAGTCAACAATTTTACATTTGTATAAGGAATAACTGCAGCCTTAAGAGAAGACAAAGTTCTTTTTTGGCACTGATAGCAACAGCTTTAAACAGGAAATTAAGCAATACAGATTTTATTGTCTGTCTCATCCTAGCCTCTTACCCATTTCACCAGTGAATATGTTACTTTCCATGTTTTATTTGTTGCCAGATGCAGTCTGACATCACTCAAAAAAAGGAAAACAAAACAAAAAACAAACAAAATAAGAAACCATACTTTTCCTTGTCATGAAATTAGTTATGCTAAAATTCCTTCCTGTCAAATTTTTCACTCTGTGTTGCTTAAAACTTATGTTTAGATATGAAGATAACCAATTTACAGAGATATACAAATACAGAATTAGTATATGCATTTTCTGTATGCCTATATATTACTTTTACAGTTCTATTACTTGAAATTCCATTACTTAGATTGTAAACCTGGGTGACTAGAGGTAAGATTCATGAAATATAAATTTATGATGGGAAATAAGAAAAATCACCCAGCTGAACCCTAGTAGTATATAGGATATTAATTTAGATCATGCTTTAAGTGGTGTTCATAATTTATTTTTATTAAGTATTAAATGTTAGGTTGGTAAAAAATGAATACAGATAGGACTTCAGCAGCAATGAAGGTTAATCAAAAGCTTCATAGTTGCCTTCATCTTAGCTGAAATATTTTTAAATAAATGTTTTGCTACATCTTCAACTGTATGTTTTTCCCATTTTCCTCCTGCTCCTCAGAATAAGAGAACTACATGGTGAAAAATACATGCTAATGGTGCATTGGGTGAGCATTAAGGAATAGTTTCCTTAAATGTTTTTATATTTGCTCAAATATTGACTTGCCTTTGCAAGGGTGTTTCCATGGCTGCTGTTCTTAGGACTTGATTAACATTCCCTAGCACTAGTGATTTTTGCTTACAAGGCATTTTTAACTAAGAATTTTGCTGATCTCTTTATTTTTATGCAAAAAAATATTGCAACAAAGTTTTTTTAAAAAATAAGATATTAGAAACTAGGTAACATTTTAAGATAATTGCATTTTAATTGCAAAATTACAGAACAACTCTTGCAAATTAAGTTACATATCACATATAACTGTAAAGTGAATTAACTTATCATGACTAATGACAGTGAAAACCACATGAATTAATGACTGACCATCTACTTTAGAATGTTTCTAAACTAAGGCAATATCATTGTGCCTATTGACTAATTCTGAATTACACTTTAAGTTCTAAAGAAGGGTAGGGTCATTAACAAAAGACTGAAAGCCAAATGAATTAGATATTAAGTGGCTGACCAAATGAGCAGCAAGTCAATTTATTGAGAAAGGTCACTTTAAAAACTCAGTTACTGCTTTCAGACCTCATCAACAGCTTATACATCATAGGTGTCCTGCTATGCTGTAGTATTAAACAGTTTACATGGAAGATATTCCCTTATTAGAGTTGGATGAATGCTTTCCTTTCCTGATGAGCAAGTCTGCTGTTCAGCTCATTTCACTGCTCCTGATGTGGCCAGGAAACTTCTTGATTCTACCATCACTGAGTTTGCTTGAAAATCTTGCAACAGGACTGAGCTGTGTGCACAGAGATGTACAGCAGGTGCTACAGACAGTGGGATTTAGCACTGAGAAGTGACAGGGAGAGTACAGCAAAAGACACTGCTTGGGTCAAACTTAGAACTGATAGAAGGGGCTTCTACACAAGTTGATGTGTCCTGTATTTTGGGTCAAGGGTTTAAGAACAAGCAAAGCTGAGTCCTTGCCTTATCCAACTCCTCTAGTTAACTGAAATTCCTTCCTAAACACACTAAACACTGATTATGGTAAAATTTCCTTACTTTATTTTTTTTAGATTTACCCAAAGAAACAAATCAGCATCCTTTTAACTTTTACAAGGATTCATGAGCTTAGAAGTATGTTTTCTGTGACACAATATCTTAAACTATAATGAGTCAGAATTGAGAAAGTATTTAATTAGTGAACTTTTACGTTTAGTTCCAAATGCCAAACTGTTTCTTCTTAAGCCATGTAGCAGGCCTCATCTTCACCACTGTATTATATCAATAGCTATATGCCAATAATTATTTGCAAAACAGAGAATCTGAAGAGGGGACAGTTTTAACTAGCTTAAAGATACCATAAGGTGGGACAGCATCACAAGAGCATGTCTAGTTCAGTACAAAAAGATTTATAAAAGATACCAGAAGATCCTATTTCAAATCTCTGCCTCTGCTGGGTCAAAGAACAGGCTTTTAATTTTGATCTCTAATCAGTTTTAATGAGTCTCAGAGAAAACTGTAAACTGATCCTCTAACCTTTCAGCTCTATATGTGCACTTTTTCTGAAAGCAGGTGAATGAAATCTAAAATAAGCAAAAAAATATTTGCAACCACAGGTGTATTTGGATTGAAGGAAAATTTGAACATGAATATTTATCTCATTGAGGTGCAGCAGTTACCTGGGTCACTTTTTAATATTTTAGTAAGAGTTGCCTTCACTCAATAAATCTTAAAAATAAGCCCTGCAGATATTTTTTGTTTTTAACTAAAGGTATGTTCCACAAATTGTTGAACAAGAGTACTTACTTCTATTAGAACTAGATTCATGCCATGCCAATGAAAACTAGATTAATATCTTGTCTTCAATGGTGTAGCTTCTGAGTTCTGTTGGTCCTCAATAACCAGAAAAGCAAAAGACAGATACTGGTTTCTGCTAAGTTAATTCTCATTGCAAGTTAACCATTAGAGTTTATAGAAGGATAACCCAATGTATTTGTTTCCAGAATATAATTTTCTTGGTTTTGCTTTTTTCTCCCCAACTTGTAAGTGGTTGCTACTGCCCATTTTTCTGGTTCATCTCTCACCAATCTACCATCTCTCACCAATTTACAGTACATTTTCAGGTTTGGAATGTTTAAAGACCTGTGGAAACTATGTACAAGTACAAGCGACTTCCTGTTCAATTCAGATTGAAACACATGCAAATATCTATACAAGATACAGAATACATTTGAAAAGAAAGGGAAACTTGAATTCCTTCCACAAGAACCCATCATCCTTTATCACAATGGCAGATTTTCTGTGCTGTTCCAGGCAGTAGCACCAGTCTATAATTAGTTGCTTCCTTGCAGCTGCAGCAATGGATGTATGTGCAGTTTTTGCACACAGATGTGGGGAGATGGCTCAGGCTTTCCCTTCCAGCATTGGGCTCTCCAGCAGGAGGAAGGGTCATGCTTATCACATAAGTAAATAACTGAGAGAGCTGTCTCCCATGATAGATACAGACTTGGACATCTGCTCCTTCCCATTAATCAGTCATGGGGGCTGATAGGAAAGTTTGTGACAGGCCAGTGCAAGATGATGATTGAGGGAGGTGAAAATGAGTTCTACAGCCTGAAATATGCTGACTGTTTCAGAGAGAGAGAGAGAAATGCACCAAAATATTTGACAGATGAGGGAAAATAAAATACAGGAATATGTTCAAATATTAACAGTTTCAAGGTTATTCAGCAACTTTTAATAGCTCTGTTTGGATGTAAATCTGAAGGCAAACACCAGCGTTGTCTATGGTACAGAGTATTGAAACTCTTCCTACTAGTTATAATGTGTAGTTCCTCAGTTATATCCAGCTCCTTTTCCTTACTTGCTGAAGTTTCTCATAATTATTTTCTTAATAGAGAATTGTGGCATGTGAATTTGACATAATTTGAAGGGGAGTATGGTAAAGTATCAGCTCCTAGGAGCCCTCAGACAGCAAAGAAATTATGGTTATGAGTTTCTCTCCTGGTGATTGTTCATAGGCTTATTTGAACACAGAAAGGGTTATACACATTTATGTCATCTTTGGGTAGAATCTGTTCACCTGAAGTGGTTTCTAGAGAAAGGATACTGGTTTTTTTTCTCCAGTTCTGCAAAAAGTATAATAAAAGGATGACTCCATAGGAAGTGCTGTGTGTTTCACTGCTCTTTATTCACTGTTAGATGTAGGAGTGGTGGTATTTGATTTGAAGATATTTAGTTTGTCTTGGTAATATCATACATTGGGGTTTTGTGATAGACTGGTTTCTAAAGGCATCCCAGTGAAGCCTACTGAATTTAATGTCCTGACCAACTTGTGAGGGTTCTCCTATATATGGCCACACTCCCACCAGGGGTAGGTGGAATGTTGCTTCTTAACTTGGCTGATGCCAGGACACAGTCTTAAGTGCTGTTATTTTTTCCAGGAAGCACATAAAAGGAAATGGTGTTAGACTGAAAAGCCTGAGACTTATGGCTCCCATTGTGTAACTGTTTGCTCAACCTTGTTTATGAGCAAAAATCCCTACACATGTTGTTTATGAAGACAAGAACTTATTGTTAGTATAACTGAACAGAAATCTCAACAGTCCAATTGTAGTGTCATTTGTTTGTTTTCACTGTAGACAATTTTTATGTTTGATAAAACATTTTCGCACCTTTATTATTTCTTTGTTGGGTTGTAACTCCATGTTGCATACAAATGTACCACATGGCTACCTTTCCAATATGTTAAACATATTTGTCCAGTATTTCTTTGTTCTCTTTAAATCAGACTTGTGCAGCTCCACGTGTACATTTTCTGTTCTGGTTGTTGGTGAGCCTGTGCCCCATCTCTTACAATCCTATGCTTATATTCTTCTGCATATTCTGCATAGCTTCCTAAGCCACCACTTCTCAAAGCCTCTCCCACCTTATGCAGCCTACATTAACCAATACTGCTTCATTTCATTAGTCCTTGGTATCTTGTTCTACACAGAGTAACTATTTAATTCTTATAACTGCATAAAACAGTGGTTGGGACATACAAAAAAAAACCAGAGTAAAACAAAAAAGGGTCAAAAGGAAAGGTTTAAAAAAAAAAGTAAAAAGATAAAATACTGCCTTATTTTAGCCAGGTGGAAACAAAGTGTAGACAGGTTGAGACATCTCCAGAGAATTAGCCAGCAGCCTCAGTGCTCAGACCTCCTAAATTCAGTACCTTCAGCTTTAAGTTTTTATTACACACCACATAGAATTTGGGAATGTACAGACATTTACAGACCTTTCTGTGCTTCACTTTCTCTGTTGAGGGCACTGTAACTCACACTGTCCTATATTCCTGTCTGGAGCTGAATGTTACCAGATAAACATCACCATAGAAGGTTACAGGGATGACTTTTATTCACTCTTTTACAAAATCTGCATTTGGAATGGAGGAAGGGAAATATCCATGACTAAAACAAAACTCTTTCAGAGCCTGGCTCTGCACAAACTGCACGATAAATATGTGCTTGGAAAACAAATCTCACAGTGCTACTTAAGTAACCTTTCTGTTTGCTGCTGCTCCAAAGGAGTCTACCAAGAATTTAATCACGTACTCACTTTTCATCATAATAAACTCCCTGTTGGCAGATACAGGAAGTTACTCTCCCCAAAATAACCTTAGGCAACGAAATTGCATTCTTTTTACCCAGTGAACAGGCTGGGGTTTGTATATTGCTGCTGGACAAGTGTTAAAATGAATCTAAGCCAAGTACCGAAGGCTTCTTGGAGGCACAAGTAAGATAACAAGTAAGAGGGCCTATTAATACATGTAAAGTCCCTAACATAAAACCCATTTTTTAGTCTTAAATATAATATTTGAGGAAATTCCGATTGTTTTAATTTTGCTAACTGCATTTGTGAGGAGAACTTATTTGGTACTCAGGAGGAAAATTGTTTCCCAGACTTCAAAAGGTCTCTCCACTACATACTTCTGTACCACACTGTCTCTCATCCCTTGCTCAAAATTTAGCAAACTTTAGACTTTAGAAAAGGGATCTTTTTTTTTCTTATATTAAAGTTTCAGCTATATTATGAAGCATTTGGCAAAACAAAACCAGACCACTATCAAAGAAGTTGGCATGATAATTCTTGCATTTTCTTTGTCTGAAATTTGGGGATTTACTCTAGCCAAAATTTAGCTTGCCAGCGACAGCACAAGATTGAAGCCATCTGAAGTATTCTTCTCTTGTTCAGCCTCTGTCCTTATTAGGTATGGGAAAACATTTGGTGCATGCTTGTTGAGGAGCTCACATTTCAGCTTTCTCCCAAAGAGACTTGGTTACTAAGAACAAAAAACCAGTCTGTGGACTGAGCCACCACATGGTAAGTGGGGACAATTGTTCTGAAATGTATCACTGTACCAAACATAGCTGCAGCCAGAAATCCTCTGCATTATAGAAGATAAGAAAGCCCAAAATTTAAAGCAGAAATAAATGTTTGTTTCACCATCCTAATGTTTGGTCATCTGATTTTTTTTTTTCTTTTGAGGAGGACTCAGGAAAAGAGACATTTGTGCTGTATGCAGCTCCTCAGGCAGCATCCTGTACTGACACAGAGCACTTTGGCTACCTCAACTTTCAGTTCAAAAAACTTCACCTGCTACAAGCTTACTGCTTCCTAACAGCTCATTTGTCAGGAAAAACTCATGCTCAGCTTATTAGCAGCCTATTTTTACGGTCATTATCCATGCTTCCCCAACATCTGGCTAAGTGTTGTACTCCAGATTGTGGCTGTTCTGGGAAGTAGTTTTAGCGACTTAAAAGGCTGTTTAAGTCATGCTTATAATCCTCCCTCTTTCTCTTGTCCGTGGGGTGATTTTGTGGAAGAGTCTGTCTCACTTCTACCTTTTGAATGCCCTTAATCGACCCTGAACTGCTCTGAGTCAGGATCATCATTTTATTTGTTCCTGTGGCCCAGCTAAGTGGGTAGTCAACCTCAGATGAAAATTATTTTTTGGTGAGAAATGCTTAGCAATATTGTTGTCCTTTTGTCTCTGCATAAGTGGTTCTGTAGTGCCTTAAATGATCTTGTAATGAACTAGAAAGGTTTTATTCAATGTGTGTTCTTCATGCATGCCATGGCTAGCAAATAACTTTCTCATGTAGAAAATATTCTGCAGAATTAGGACCATGTTCAAAGTCTAATTTTAGATAAAAACTTCTCCATAATGCCTGAATATCAATTCTACATCTCAATTTTTGTATGCATTCTAATGGAAAAGCGATAAAAAACGTTTAAATTTTGAACAATTTCTTTGTCTTCCCAGGAAAAATGTATCTTAATTTTCTGAATTCTTTGAATATGTAGCCTTTCTTATTTCTATTTCCTACAGTTTAACCTGGGTTTTGCTTTCATTTAAAACTTTTCTGCTTTTTTTAATATAGCAAATGGAATGATCAGTTATGCAGGTAGCAAAACACCCATCTGCTTTTTAGGATTTCCAAACTGCCCAATAACGCTTTGTCATTTCCTACCCATCAGTTCTTGGAAATGGTGCTCCTCCAAATGACAGTACAGCAAAAAAAAAAAAAAAATGTGATAAAAGTCACTCGACTCACTGAACATATCCAATTCTACCAGCAAGATGCATCTGAACAGTCCAAACATTAAACAACTGCCAATTGAGGCACTGATTGGCACAGCTAGCAATGATTTCTGGCCAACCTGCTTTTGACAGCCACAAACTAGCTTTCCTCTCTTGATTCTCTTGCCTTCCTTGTCGTCTTGCTTACTGAACTTTGGGTTGTACATAACAGCTGACAGGTGTTTTCCCAGGGGTGATAAAAATGCCCTGGCTCAGTCATTATCCGACAGCTTTCAGGTTGTTGCACGCCAAGGGAGTGATAGATGGGCTATATGAGGAGTAGGCAAACAGTTACACTTGACACAATTGCAGGCCTTTCTGGAGGGGAAGAAACAGTCAATCTCATGATTGCACTCTGCCTGACACTACCCAACTATTTGCAAAGTGTATTCAGAGTGTTCAGACAAGGAGTTGGGTTGACTGGCAAAAGCTGAGCAGAAAAGGCTAAATGTCAGGCTCTTTGTGGGAGCTCTGTAAGATCCTGGCAGATGAAGTGTTGAATACAGAATGACAAGAGAGTGATGGAAGCCAGGAAGGAGGATGGTGGTAGTGCTGCAAAGGGTTATTTTTAAAAACTTTTATACTAGTTTGGATCGGTTCTGCTTTTAAAATAAACCATTAAAGTAATCGTTATTATTAACATTGTTGAATTTTATTTAAAGCTTTAAGAACTTTTGCAATTTTTACAGAATAGGACCTGTACAGTTGGGTCTCTCTACAGAAGATTTTCAACCTTTTTAAATTGAGGGAAGGTGATTTCAACAGCAGTTCAGTGTTAGGCGAAATCTGAGTGCATGAGTGGGCCACATTTTATAGTAACATGCAGGAAAATGCACAGGAGATGTGATATATTCACAAGTCTTAAAGCACGACATCCCACAGCATACTTATATATATATATATCCACATTGGTGACATCTGCATAAACGAGGTATAAAGTGGGTGGAAAATTGCCTAAACTGCCAGGCTTAAAGGATGGTGAACAAAGTTCAAACAGTGTGTGGTTACTATTGATGTATCTCAGGATTCCATAGGGTTCATGCTCTTAGTTTTGACGCAGAGGGAGTGGAGTGTCCTCTCAGAAGGTTGCAGGTGTCACAAAACTGCTGATCTGGGGTGGTTGATTCACTGGGCTGATATTCTGATGGGCATGGACACAGTGGAGCAGTGCCCTGGCAGAAGCCTTGTGACTGAGCAAGGCACCAAGCAGCGTAAATGCTTTTATGTTCCATTATAGCACAAATTGTTGAGCTGGTTTTCAGAAGGGTTGTCAGTGCCCATACCAACAACTCTAGAGATACACAAGCACCCTTTCTTTCTTATTTTGTTTTCAGGTTGTAATTTTTATCTACACTCCTGTAGCTTTTGCGGTAGTATTATCTTCAAACATTTTAATATGTTTCACAGACCTGTTCTTTAAGTTGAAAGTGCATCAGAACTATCAGAAAAAGAGAAGAAGAAAATAGAATAACAAACTAACACTTGTAGGACTAATAATTCAGAGATTTTTCTCCCTAGAAGATTAAACCTTACTCATTATAATAATCCCATGAACAACAGTGATTTTCACTAGGAGTGGAAGATGGTAATATTAAAATTAATAGATGGAAAAATGATATAAACCTATAATTTGAAATAAGACACAACTTGAAGAATTTCAAATTGGTAGTCTGGTTTCTAAGAGCAAAGCAGAAATACTTCACCTAGCACAGTGTGAATACCCAACACCTCACTTCTGAACTTTGGGACAAGTGAGGAATTCCACTGGTTGTCATTGTTCCCAAAATAAATTTGCAGTTATAATTTAAAATTTCTGAGAAGGCATAGCCTTACCTATTAATTAGATTTTGTAAGATGGTTTTTTTTAAAAAAAACCCTAGCTGTTTTTATCTCTTTCATTATTTAATTATGGATTAACTAAATCTCTTTAAACTCACACAGAGTATAAATTCTATATACAGATAGTGAAGGTTTATTATAATGCTAAATACTATAATGGCTGTGCCCAACTAAAGATAAAAGTGGTCTGAATTCCTGAATTACTGGCTTGTCCCTAATTTTTAGATTACCTAAAAATACCTATAATAATAGATTACCTTCAGATAGCTTAATCCAGTCTAAACAAGGTACCTTGCAGGGCAGTTTTCATATTGCTTTTCATCATGAATGCAGAGTGACAGGCCAATAGAGATATAGAGTCAAATCAAATAGAATAATATATGCTTAAAAACACAGCTAAGAATTTTAAATATATGTTCAATGAACTCTAAATACCACCATGTTGAATGTGCTTTCTGAAGATCTTTCCCTATGCGCATTTAGATCTTTTGATATAACACATCAGGTCAGTTGGTGCTGAAAGAATTTATCAACTTTAGGTAGGAGAGGAAGAGTGGGAGCTGCTTAAAAAGTAAGCATGGCATATCTTAAGTTCAGAATTTTATTTTAACCTAAAGTTGCATACATTTCTGAGTTGGCTTGAATTCTCTTTAGCATCTGGTAGTTTACAATATAAACCAATGGATAAATGAAGAAAGTCACAGTATTCTAGACTACCTGTATAAAAATCATTCAGATCTTGGGAGAATTTAAGATTCAGCTGTGATTATTAATGTAATAGTTCCAATTAGAAATAATAATGAATTAAGAAACTGGGTATTCTGAAGCTCCAGCAAGAGGCAAAACGTGTTGCTAGTTACTAAATAAAGGAATTCTGAAGGGAATTTAAATGTTAGAGGTACTAAAACAATAGTTGAATTTAAAATCTAATCTCAGCTGGAAGTGGGAAATATATATATATACTGAGCGATCTCAATGGTTAAAAGCAAATTCATTTATTTTAATTGCCACTTATCTCAGGTCAACAAAGAAGGGCACATTTATCAAAGTAATATTAGTAAATAAAATGGGCTTTGAGCCATAGTATCTAAATATTTTTCAATTTCATGACCTAAAGTTCACAGAATAAAGTTATCTTAACAAAAATCTCATTTTACACACATTTCTGAGTGCTTTAACTTCTCTTTTCAGTTTAAAGAAAGTTGGTTTTTGTTTATGTTCAACAAGATGGAGCAAGTGGAAACAATACAGGAGGATGACAGGGTTCTATAAGGTTAATGACTTAGAAGGGTAGATTCATCCTTCTCTTATCAGGCTTTAAATGGCTATTGTATTACAAATAATCTGTTAATGTGTAATTAATTAATATTAAATTTGTGCTATAAAGAAATTAAATTGTGCATTTATCTTTATCAATCAATAATACTTTAAATCATGATACGGTTTGAGTTCAATTTTTTTAAATCAATATTTGTAGTAGAAGTTTTTAGACATCTTGCATATGAGAGTCTTTGATCTTTGTAAGACTTCTGCGAAGGTTATGGCACTTACAGAACTTTAGATAGTGCTGTCCTCCAATTGGTCTTGTTTCCCTTAAACTGCTCCCTCTTTCAACTCCTGGCCTTGTTTCAGTACCTTGGTGCTACCTCTGTCTTCTCTCTCCTGCCCCTTCTCAGGGACCAAAGAAAAGACTTGTGCTGTAGTTTCAGGTCTGTGAATTTCGAGTCCAGCCCTTCCTCATCATCTTTGGTACTCTTGTCTCCATGCAAGTTTCTGTAGTTTCATCTTATCTCAGTAATTCATACCTGACACTGTGCTGCCTGCCTCATTGTAACTATTGTAATCACTTTAGAGCTGTCATTTGAAAAACAATAATGCCTATTTATGTTGTGTTCTAAAAAAATTTATTCTAGGAAAGCAGGATTTCAGATATATGCGTTATAAATGTATTTCTTGCAGAAATGAGGAAATTCTATTCTTTCAGAATATGAAGTGTGAATATGTGCACAGAAAACTGTTGCAATGTGAGTAAATGCTGTTCATGATTTCGTACAATAAAAGTGAAAAGACCTAACTAGGAAAAAAAAAACATTCTGAAATCAGTTTAATCTGTAGTGATGCTTGTATGAGAAAATGGCTTCTATATGATGCATTGCCTTATGATGCAGTGTATTTCACCAAAAAAAAAATAAAAGCTGCATCTCTGTTTTATAGTAAAAATGGGACAAAGCACACAGTAATTTGTCTGTTACCCTTAGTCAGTCTGCTTAGTAGGCCACAGTCTAATCAGGATGATTTCAGTATGCCAACCCTTAGGCAACAGTCACTGAATTATAAAATAGAATAAATAAATAAATAAATAAATAAAGGTTTCACCTTTTAAGTCTTGATCAAAGGATGAAGGCGTTCTGCTGCACCTTCTAAATTATAAGGGTACAGTTACATGCTAATTTACAAATGTTCTGGTTAAAATTAAAAAAAAAATAGAGGGTTGGTGTTTTCTTGGTTTGTGTTTCATTTGGGTTTTTCATTCCCATTTATTATTTCATTGTTTGCTGAGTTGGCTTAGGGTTTTTTTTCCTTTCTTTTCTTTTTTGTTTTTTTTTTTTGGGGGGGGGGAAAAGTTTGTGTTTTGTTTTTTGATTTCTTTTTTTCTGAATAAGCATATACATAATTTTGTTTTGTAGGGAAAAAGGAGAATAAAAAAAAAATCTCATTACCTCCTAAGACTATAGGTCTCAAATGTAGTGCTAAGTAAAGGAGGTAGTGCTAAGTGCACTTAGAGGTAGGACTAAGCAAAACATATAAGACTGCAACACTTTATAAATTTACCACTATTCTCAGAAGGTCAGTGAGAGGAACAAGAAATATATAAATATGTCACTGTTCTTGGTTTCAGAGTGACATATCCAGTACGGAATCAGTGTAAAAGAATGAGAGTTTGGATGATGTAATTCTTTGACTGCAAGAAGTGCAGCGCACAACTTACACGCTAAATTTGAAAGTGAAGGGGAAGTGTACAAAAGCCTTTCCTTGCAACTTAAACAAATTAGAATTGATGAACATCTTGCAGAAAACTAAATTATTAGTAAAGTGTTAAACTCTGAGTTATTTTGAGTCTTTTTCCTTTCTTCCTTTTTTTTTTTTTTTCTTCCAAGAAGGCCAGGTTACCCTTTTAAGAAAAATACATAGTACTGAATATTACACATTGTCCACATGGAGTTAAAACCACACTTAAGCAAGGGACCTTGCAAACAGTGAAAGATGGACAGCCCTGCAATGCCACTGTCCTTATGGTGAATACAGACATTTTACTTGGAAAAATATGAGAATACTTGATTCTTGCATTTATGTTTTCTTCACTCTTCACTTTTTTCATCCTCTTCAGAAGGCAGCAGATAAAGGCAGTATTGTTGAGAGGTAAGAAGGGATATGACATTTGGGTAAGCGTGGGAAGTCACAGGCTCAGGTGTGCAGAACCCCCCACAAAGATGCCAGATGCAGGGCACCTGGTGAAGTTACAGATGTGATAACCATCCATCGCAAGCTTCACAAAGTATCCAGTGCCAGTGAATAATCCTTTGATATCAAATCTAGCTGTTCACTGCACACATGCAAGGACTAAGGATTTCTCGGTGGACAGAGGTGGCAAGAGCCATCTCAACCCAATCTCTGGCGACAGGCAGATCCCTGCTTAATTTTCTCTTAAGACAATGTTCCAGCCAGACATTATCTGGAGGAATCTGGGCAAAAACTTTTCACAGCTTTGGTTGAATGTAGCTCTATTGCCACTGAATAGGAAAACAAGTTGCCTGAGGGGTGAAATGGTCTTAAGCACACTGTCTTCCTGTCTACCCTGTGTGTGATCTGACAGGAGCAGGGTATGTGAGGCAGATTCTTCTTTGAGAGTATAACTGACAGCTTGGAACATCATATCCATACTGAGAAGAAGGAATTTCAAGGTGCTCTTGTACAACATATACATTTGGGGATATGTTTGTGTCAAAATATCATTTCAAGCAGATCTTGCTGCAGTGAGAGAACAGGCCTTTGAGAGTGCTCTGTCACATGGGAGTCCCACCAGTTCCCCAGTCTCTTGTAACTGGAAGTCTGGATTCATCACAAGAAATGGATGTTCAAATAATGTCACAGTGAAGTTTGCAGTATGAGTCAAAGTTAAAACGTCCGTGTCTATAAACAGCAGGTTTCATCATCTAGTAAGAGAGACTAATATTTCCCTCTTTGAGAGAAAGCTAAAAGTCATGAAGAATTCCTTGTAAAAAAAGGGTGTCTAAGATACTTAAAAATACATAGAGATTCTTCAAATCTCAGAGGGAGTTCTGTAGTAAAGCTCAGTAAAACAAATTTATAAAACTCTTTGTTATTTCCATAAAAGAAAACCACTTTGAATGTGTGTGTGAGGGCTGATGAGTTTTAATAAAAAAATAAAAAAATAGGAGATGAAAGAGGGGAAAGGAATAATTCATTAGCAGCCATGATAACATTTAGTCTATGGTGCTAATTTGTTTCTTAATTTTGTCTTGAAATCACTTGAATGAACCATGCAAGGTAAAATGGGACGAAACTAGGATGGACATCCAGAATTCTTGTTCCAAAGATGAAGGACTGCTGAGGTATGGTACATGTTTTTGTCTGTCATAGGAGGCATGTTCTCATGACTAGATCATTTGTCCTTGCGGCTCCTTTCCCAACCTCACTGATGTGACAAATGTGAAAGAAAACTCTCCAGCTTTTCTACCTTCTTGTTTTCTTACCAGTTCCCAATCAAAATGAAAATTGCAAGCTGCTTAAGAGCTGGGGTCCCTAAAATCATTTTCCTCTTCCTTCCCTTTTACAGTGAAGCTTTATCTGTAGCCCTTCCCCGTGCTGGTGGCAGTATCTGACTCCCACTAGCCACAGACTCCACCTCACTGGCCCTATGCAGTCCTTGCATCCGTTTTCCTCACACAGCTGCAGGAGATAAAAATCGGCAGCAAATATAAGGTGAGAAGGAAATATAGAATCTTCCCTATCTGGTAGCAGGATTTTCCAAGTCTTTAGTAAATGTAAGTATGTAGGGTGTTAATAACATGGAACATTTTAATGAACCTACTCTTGGTAATGTTTTTGCATCTGTGCTGGAGACACATTCCATTTATAGAACATCTACTGAAGTGCACTACAAAAATTCCAACAGAAGAAAAAAACAAAAAAGCTTTATGCTGGATTGCTATTGAATCATGTCTGTTTTGATAAGAGAGGGTCCAGTGGCCCTACTGTGATAATGTTACATGGCATGCTCATAATGTGAGCGTTAAAGAGATTAAAACAACTATGCATGCACACTGTGTTTTGTAAAATATTAAAAAGTCTCATATTTGCATATTATACAGCTGGTTGCCAAGCCATCAATCATCACATTATCTGTACATTGAGGATGATAAATGGCTTTCATTCTAATGAGAGAATCTAATCACATGGAGAAATGAAGAGGGCACACAGCATAAACGCTTTGGATCCAAAAGCTATAGATTATTATTAATATTGTACATTTGTGTCTGATTTGGAAACTTCTGCACTTCATTTGCACACATGGTCTTCTACAGTCATGATTTTGAGAGAAGGTCAGATTTATTTTTATTTATTCTTAATAAAATGACAATGAAAAAAGCAGGAAAAGGTTAAAAATATGAAGCAACTTGGAATCAGCTTATGTGAATTTCTCTAAATAGCCTACAGACCATTTATTTTCCATCCCTGATAATGTGGCAGCTGAAAAGGAGACTAAGGTTAAGAACAGGGAAATAGAAGCCTCTTGCTTAGGTATTATTGTAGACTAACAGAGCTCTCTAGCAAATGAGTATGCACTATATTACTTTACCTGTTAGATGAGATAATGAAGTACTTCTGAATATGTTACAAATTATAAACTTCTTCATATAGCAGTAGTTATAAGTAGATAACTATAGCCATTAAAAGTAATGCCAATTTTTATGTTTAGAATTCTCTTATGGTCCAATTAGAGGGAGGTAAGATCACCCAATACAAGGCGAAAAAGAAAATGAACAATTTTCCAATGGGATGCAATGGGCAGAGACACTTGTGTGGGAATGGAGAGGAAGAAGGCAGAGTGACAGAGATGTTTGGACACTGAAGAGCTGCACAAGTGAATAATGAAGAAAAAAAACCCCAAAAGGATATTTAACAAAGTATTTGTATTTCTATATCTAACTTTCAGAATTAATTTGCAACTTTACATTGTTTCCTCAATGTATTTAAGGCTGTGCTAAATTTTAAATTAAAAAAACAGAAGTAAACAGCTGTCATTCAATATGGGTGAAGTCATCTGGTGTCTTAGATCCTGACCTTCAAAAACAGAAAGAACTTTCAGGAGAGAGGAAATTAAAAGATACTCATATCAAATAAGTAGATGTCATCTGACCACTAATACAGATTTGCCCTTCAGTTTGGGGGGAATATTTTAAAGCATTTTGTCTATGTATGCAGCATTTAACAAAAGATATTTAGATTATAAGTAAACCAGAATTTGAATATCCTCTAATTTCTGTCACAGTTTCCTCAAAAAACTGTATATATTAAGTATAAGAGAACTGGATCCCCACATAGCTAAATGTCTTCTTACAGAAGATATCTTTATTCAACCATGTGTCTTTCTAATTTATTTCTTGCCTCTTCAGTTATAATACTGCAGCTGTGAAACATTCATTAATATACTGGTGCTTTGCTGATGTGTTACTTTGGAAATATAAGATGTCATAGTATATCTACAATATTTCTCTTTCAACTGCAAAGCTCAGCAATATTCAGTTCAGAGTTTTTACAAAAGCACTCACTTCTGGAATTTGTAGTCCCAAATATGGTTTTACCTGACACACTTTAAAGGTTTCTGCGGTTCAGAGTCTTTATTAAAGTGTATTGTTATTTTAAGTATTACATGACACTTGAAAATAAAGAAATATAGAAGATTATAACTAGTGGATGCCTACAACATAGAGTCTATTCTAAGACAGTAAGTATTTTCTGATATGGAAGCTTGTGCAATGATGAACTAGGAGAGAAGAACTGCTATCCCATGAAATAAGAAATATATACTCATTTGCTTTTTCATTAAATAAAGAAATCTGCATTTTTAATGAATCTTCATAATTAAACAAAATTCATTTTAAAAATTGGCATATCTTCTTATTGTTATAAAGTGAATTTGTACTACTATTTTTCAGATCTATGAGCAGAGCACTTTTCTTGTTAACTTGAATGCAGTGAGGAGGCCAGGAAGACAATAATGCATGTATTATACATCCTGTCTGCAAAAACAAAATTAAAGAATTTTGCCCCGGCCTTAAAATAACTTTTTGTTTGCAGAGGTCCTATATAGAATTTCCTATGTGGCTTCTCATAGGAAGAGTATGAAATTTAAACTGAAATGAAAAAAAGAAAAACTAAACAATAAAAATTGCCAAAGATTTATATTCTGTAAATATGTTACTCTCAACTCAAGCAGAAGCTTCAGTCCTGAGGTTCCTTTATCTGGGATTTAGCCCATGTTTTTATGACCCCAGTCACTTACATTGATCTTCAGTACTTGGATTAATTAACAAAAGGGGTTAGGTGATGCCACCACACCATGTAGGAAGGGACCTTTTCATGGGACAGGTCTCTCCAAGTGCACGCAGAAGTATTTGTAGGTATGAAACATGAACCTGCAAATGACAACAAATCTGGAGCATTAGAAGAATTCCGATGCAAAAAAACAACTGAGAATTTAGAACAAGAATTGAAACATTTTCAGTTAAGTTGTGACTTTCTAATACTGCTCACACAAAATGTGTTTTATTTAAGCCTATAATGATCTCTGCTGAATTGGTCAGTGCTTCTCAAAAAGCTGTTTTGTTCAAAAGGGAACAAAAAAAGAAAAAAAAAACAAGAAACCATTTCATTTCAGCAGTTTGACTGCGGCTGACTAACAATTGTTGTTTATAAAATAGGATTTTTTTTTTGAAAGAGTAACAAAGAGCTCAGCTATAGCATTGTACTATTACAAAGCAATGAATACTTACACCTGTTTACACTCTCATTAAGAAAAAATGTGCAACATTTCTTAACATTTTTTTTCTCTGATGCAGTCTTCAAATCTGGAATTGTATTACCTTCAGTATACATATTTTCAAGGTTAACCAATTTAAATGCATCATATAATACTCTATTATTTACTTCATAAATACTCCCTTGCATAATGTATACATGGATTTGAATGCACTCAACATATTGACAAATATTTTAGCCATACTATAACCAAATTCTGAGGGTTTGTAATAAACTTAATCTGTATACAAAATCTTGGCTTTTCAGTGCACTAATTTTTATTTAATATTGAATTATTTAGTCCCTTCAAGTTCTGTTTTTTAGGCTTCTTTGTTGCATGGCAATGCACATTAGCAGCAGAAATCAATTGGCAAAATGGAACAGAGTTTGAAAGTGAAGACAATAAAATTACTGTGACCAAAACCACCCATCTCCAAGCCTGTCACAGATACCAATTTAATTTAAAGATAATGTGACTCTGATAGGGCTTCACTGCAGGTAAAACTGCAGCATTAACAATTTTGTTACTCCTACAACCCTTTTTATGTAACTATCCAGTCTATTTGACTCCAGATCCAAAACTACAGACTCTGACCAATGTACTTCATCCACACAGAAGTAAATCATTAAAACTAGCTTTCCAAATAAGATTAAGTATCTTTGTTTGGAACGTGACCTTACATGCAGGTGCTTTTATTAACCTGAATGTTTATAAATAGATGACACAGCTGAAGCAGTAAGCAATGATCATTATATACCTGCTTCCTGTATGTCAACATTCATTGCAGTAAGAGACTGAAAATTTGATCAGTCTCCCTGTGTTTGAAAACAATTTAATTATTTCAGAAAAAAAATTAAAAAGCCTGTTTATGAAGAACAATAATAATGTTCACTTAGAACTCCACAATGAGTTGAAGGATACTGTAATAACAAAACCACTGCATTTACTTGCAGGGTCAAAACCAGACAAATTCAGTTCTTGTGTGCTCAAGGCAATAACATCCTGATGATGAGACTGTGTTAACGAGTATGTGAAAGAGACCTCATGACCTTTCATTATTTTTTTCTGAAGCTCTTGTACATTTCACTGTAAGAGGGATGCGACTCTTTCCTCACTGATTTGGCTATGAGGTTGTAGTTCTTAGTAGAAAAGGTAATTTATTTTAAAATGAGTATTTTATTTTAACCTATACTTTCCTGCTTCACAGAAAGTCAACCTTTTCTAGTAAGCAGTTAGTCCAATAATTGCAACTGAATCTGTAACAACTGTCAGTTCCTGTCACTTCAAAGTTTGGGCTTATTGAAAATAATTAAATTTTAGCACCTACATTTAGGAGCCTGTCAATGTACTGTTAAAGCCCCTTTCAGTACAGCAGAAAGTACTTTGGCTGACTTGCGTTCCTTGTGGTCCCCTTTTTCCAGTCTTGCCTTAGAAGAAAACTGAATATGCAAGTGTGGTACCATGCTCTGAGAGCTTGTTTCTTTATAAACATACTGCCATATTTTCTATTATTGAAAAGAAAACATTTTTGTACTTGGAATAGAAATCTTTGGATTTTCTGATTATCCTGGGTACTGATGGGCATTTTCCCTGGAGAAGGAGAAGCCTGTCTTTTGCACAAATCAATCTTCCATTTATAATAAAGAGTTTCAGTACCCAAAACTGAAAATTGATCTTAAACTCTAAGCCCCTTTAGTGGTGTTATAGACAATCATTCAGCTGCTCCAGTTCCAAGCTATTCAGTGTGAATGTGAGAATGGTTGTCCTTGTCCCCAAAAGGAGGAACCTTTCAAGATCATCACTTTGGTTAACAGTGCTTCTCTACAAAGTGCATAACATTGCTTTAAATTCATGGATTATCAGATTAGGTATATTTCTTAAATTTGAAAAAGGATTCAAAGATGGGCAGGATGAAATGTTGCATAAGTAACTTGGCAAAGTAATTAGATATTGCCTGATTTCAGCAATAACACATATTCTTATTTGGAAGCTTGCTTTACAAAATATGCTCCATAGTCTGATTCTACCTTTCCAGTTTCTACAAGGTGATAAATTTCGGGGATGGAGGGAGGCTGAGCACCCTTAATTTTTCCACTAATTGCTGAAGTATTTAGTACCTTCCCCAAGAACAAGGCAGAAGCAGACCACAACAGTAATGTGTTACAGATGGGAAGGTCCCAGAGGGAATTCCAGACCACAGGAAATAGAGGAGAAATGTTCCAGTTCAGGTGCATTCCCCTGACTATTCTATTTGTGAATTTGGCCCTGGAAACCCTCAGAAGGTCCTTTCCCTACTTTGAGTCTGGTTCAATGCTTTTGGTTCATTCCTGGCAGACATCTGGTTAAGTATCAGACTTCCAATAAAGGGAATTCCATAATCTTCCTAGGAAATGCATTTAACAAAAAATAAAATGTAGCACAAGAATGTCTTTATGCTCATTAAAATGATTGGGTTTTTTTTTAATATTCTATCCAGACTTAAATAGCAATTGCCATTTTATTTTTAAAAATTTGGAAGTTAAAATATCCTTTTCTTTCTCTCTTTCCTAGACATTAGATATTTCAATATTTTTCAGTATATCACATTTTTTAAACTTTGGATAATTTTTTTGTCCTTCTCCATGTTGTTTTCTTTTAGCACTGCAAAACACAGTGCTATCCTAATGAATGCCAGACTACTGACTCTCTACAAATGAATATGTTTTAACTTGCTAAAAAAATTGGTCTTCATATTAGAAATTTAAAGATACAACATTGAATGTAGTTGGATTTTTTTTTTAAATTTGTTTCTTAACACATGATAATGGACCCTGTTTTCTAGACTGTATTTTTGCCAAGACCATTTGGTCCAGATAATCCTTGAGGTCCCTTCCACCTTGGTATTCTATGATTCTATGAACCCCTGAAAATTAATATTATTGTCTATAATTTACCTTCTTATGTGCAGATCCCACATGATCAGTGCTATCAGTGCAAAATGAGTAGTTTTCAACAGAAAATATCTGTTCCCTATAGCAGTCAGTCTTTCCCAATGATATCCTTAAGAGATAATTGTCAAAGAGCGTTGTTTATGCTACAGGTTGCAAGTCAGCCACCTACATTGAATAATATATTACAAATTAGCTTAACTCTGACAAGTGCCATAATAACGGGGTGGGGGGGGGGGGGGGAAATAATTCTTGGTGGTCTAAAACACCTATGGATTAGTACTTATAAATACTGGAGAGGCCCAAATACCAAGATTTGCCAAAAGCAGACTTTAGCTTTAGCAAGCTCAGGCACACTGTTGCTTCTTGTACTTTTCCTGTGACAATAATAGCTTCAAGATGACCTTTTCTGACTTTATTAGAGAAGAATTTACACTTAACCTAAACCAGAAGGGCAGAAATAAAACACAGCCTGTTGAATGTGCAATAGCATATTTCAGCTAAGTCTGACGAAACCTACTGCTAGGTTGCCTCAGCCTGACCTCCTTTCTCATGATGTTTTTTGTGACTCATAGAGAGCTTTCACATTTAGGGCATTTCAAAGCCACAGCTCAGCAGGAGCCCAGTTAAATGCTTCTCAAACAGCTCTGTGAGGCACATGGATACAACTGGAGACATTGTAGACTACTTCAGAAGAACTATCAAACTAGGCTACCATTTAACAAACTATTCTTCCCCGAGAAGAAGAAGCCTTTCCCAGCTGTTCGTGTTCTTAGTATCAAGAAATTTGTTTTGGTCAGCATCGTGTTCATAGGTAAACTTGCATTTCCAAGGGAATACTTTTTCTTCATACTAATATTGTGAAAGTTCCTGTATAGAAGGTATATGCAAAGGCTCCCATGCAGTGGGAAACTCACTCCATGACCCTACTAAATATAGGCTCAAATATTTTTAATATGTGTAATAATTCCAGATTAAATTTTTGTTCTTGTGAAAATATTGCACTGCTATCACTATGGTGTTTTCCTGGAAAGAACTGGAGTGCAAGGTAGGACATCTCACAGGCAACTTTTTTAGTTCTATCACATCATGTAAAACATGACCTCCAAATGTATGGCTTCATCATCTTTGACCAGTGTAAATTCCCACAAATTTTTACAGGATTTTTTTTTTTTTTCATATTACAGTTCCTAGCCATACCAACATCCCTCCAAACTTGTAAGAACTTCCTGGTAATGTTAAGTTCTGGAAGGAAACAAACCTATAAGCCTGGGACCTACATGTGTATCAATATGATGGCACTAGAAAGCTGCAAAATAATTGGCTCAGGCTTACTGATAACATGATTTCAATGTGTTAATGTGTGGGTCCACTTGCTACAGTTGTCTCACAGAAGTAAACTCCTGTGTTTCCAAATATTTTTTGCCCAAAGGTGCCCAAAATATGTATGTGTATTTCCCAGACTCTATTCACTTTGTGAACAGCCATCCTTCCCTACAATTTCTACTCCTCTCTGAAAGAAAATGCAGGGAGATCAGCATTGATTCCTACCACAGCTGTCGGCTGTTTTATCTCTCTCTCAGTGATAAAACCTTTATAATCTGCTCTCTTCACATTAAGACAAATTTTGGCTTGAAAGATAACCTCCTTCATGATGCAAGGCAGACCTCCTCATGCTAGAACTGCCTATTGACTACTGACAGTTGCAGTAATGGTTTCAGGATGGAGAAATTTTGGAGATGCTTAGGTATAGATTTAACACCAGGAAAGCAAGAAAGTAATTAAGCATTTGAGCACCAAAGTGTGTACCTACCTACTGCAATTATGAGAGCCTATTATTTCCTATTTTTCTAAAAGTCCTACTGAGACAAGTACATTGTTCTCAGTGGGAGAAAATTGCACTCTGAATTAATTACTCACTAATTAGTAGAATGCTTTCTTGCCCCACACATTCTTCTGCTGCATTGTTTAGCATAAAACACTTCATATCTTACCACATTTGAATGGGTACTCTGCATAATGAACTAATAACTTTTCCCTACTTTTTTTTTTTTTTTTTTTTTTTTTTTCCCCCTAGACAAACTGCTTTTATGACCCTGCATTACTCTGGCATTCAGAAATTCTGCAGTCTTTAATGCATTTACTATCTTACTTGGGAAAACAGGAACGCAACTACCTTCAAAAATGGACAAATCAGACCCAGTGTAGGAGCCAGAAGGGGCACAAGGAAAGTTTTTAATACTTGCAATTCAGCTCCCATGGGGTCCCATAGTGCTGACTTGGTCACCTCAACATTCCTCTACAACTTAAAGTGCATTGCAAAGGGATTTCTAGCAGCTGGCATCCTGTGCTGGGAAATGTCTAGGTTAACTCACTGTTAATACCAAGAAGTACAGGTTTTAAATCTGCAGTTTGCAGAAGATTTGGTACTTTGCTCAGAGTTACCAAAGCCATTTCCTCCATGAAGAACTCTGTCCTTCTGCTCCCTGGTTGTCTCAAACAAATAAAGGTCAGGATTTTTCTTGGAGCATTGTTAGAGGAAGGAATGTCCTTTCTTCACAACTTATTTACCATATCAAGATTGCTATATCAATGCTATGTAGGGATAATAATTTCCAGTGCTACCCTGAGCTTTTTGCTATTTTCATGGCAGCGAAGAACACATTGTCTTTGCAGGATTGAATAAAGTTTAAAATCATGAACACATCTACAGAAACCTTTCCAGATTTATAAAGGTATAATAGAATTAACTGTGTATGTTGTAGTTAATAGAAAATTATTTTATGTAAATCTTGGAATGCTGCTATTACATGGAGCATTAGTTACACTCATTGTTGACAATAATGTCTCATGTATGTCCCACTCACGGCCACCAAGTCTGTATTTGGTAGTCTTTTGTCTATTTAGGTAGACACACACATACACTATGTCAAAGGCTAAGTTTCACTCAGAACATATAACCTTGAAATCATTCACAACATTTGGTCTGTAATACTTCAGAGATATGCATATTTTCCTCATTGCAGTTGTGGGAAATTTGTCACAGTCCTATAGCAGACTCTGCTCCTTAAATAAGAAAAAGATCTGTCATTTCCTTCAAATCCTAAAAAACAGACTGCTTATAATTATGCCACACCACTGAGTTTTCTGTCTTTGTCCATAGAAAACAAGTATATTCTTTCTTGTGTGGCAAATGCTTTCTGTACGTGAATTTTCTCCACAATGATGCCAAGATTGAGGAAGATGGAACATGCAGTACCAAGGAAAAAAAAAAAAGAAAAAGCGGCTATGTTTACTGAAATCATGACAGCTTTCAAAGAGAAAAAGAAAGGAATGCTGCTCTCTTCCTTCCTGACTTTCTGTTGAGGGCAGCTTGAATTTGTCCTAGATTCTTGCAAATATTTTTTTTATCCCTATTAGTCACTATCTCCAAAGAATCTCAGCAGTGTCTATTGCTCTGGAGAGTTTAATGACTCAAAAGTCATTCTCGGTTTGGAATTTAATTGTTACCTTGTAAATCTTTACCAATTTCTGTTGACAATTGTGAGTGACACAGAGGCTTGTATGCTTTGCATGGTGTTTTAGACAATAATCAGCCTAATTCTTTCTACAGTTATGTGGCCTAATTTAGGGACTCTGGATTAGATCTGGTTTAAGGTATCTATCAGATTTTAAGCTTCCTCCCCACAGCACATGAAAGAGTCAATACAGCAAGAGGTTACACTGCATCATCCAGGTGCAAAACTTCAGAGATCCCAAATGTGACATTTTTTTGAACCATGTAAAATTGCATCATTGGGCTTCATTAGTTGTGGCTGTGTTCTGGGATTTCTCCAGGGTATCTAGAGTGTTTTAACTGTAGCTATCAGAAACACTTTGGCTCTTTTCTGTCTGAGTTGTTCCAGGTACTGACTGACTGCATTACCAATGTCCAATTTTGGTTTATTTTTATTATACTTTAGAATTATTTTCTGCCAAGTCTATTTAAAAATAGATGCATATTTTATTTCACTGCCATTATAATTTCTTCATAGCTAATTGACAATTCATTTTAATACTGTTTTTTTTTCATGATAAGAACTATAGATGAAAATCCTACATTTAGAATTTAAGAAAAGTTTTGATCCCTTGCACAGACTAATCTATTAATGTATACAAAATAAAATTATATAAGCAAGTGAAATAAGGAACATGGTTTGAAGCATGTTGTCCTTGGTAGTTATGAATTTTCATTGAGCCCAGATGTAATATCATCCTAGAAAAAAATATACATGTATACATTATTAATAAAATCACATTAAATGCCCAGTGTTATTATCATTTTGGAAGATTACTTGGTTTTCCCAAGGTCTGTGGTAAATCAGTAGAGTAGAAGTGTATGTTTTTTGCTTAAATTTTAAATGCTTGTTTTGCAGTTAGGCACAATAATGATGAAAGAAAGATTGACACATTTCAGTCCTCTGCTTTTGAACTTACTATTTGTGCTCAGAGTAGCTTTTTTCCTCACTAGTTTATTGATTTTTCAGTAGAGCTGACTTATACTAAGCTTAGGTGACTGCTACCCCAGATGCCATTGCATGTCAGAGGTGGCTGTGAAGGGATCATGAGTGCTACCTGTGCAGGTGCAGAAGCAGTGGGGAAATAGAGGATGGGGATATTTTTTCTTGACGTATCGGATATTTAAAGTCATGGTGCAGAGGCTATCAAAGCCAAGCAGTCGTTTAAAGGGAAGAACAAATTTCTTTGGATAGACTGTTTAGAGCTCAAAGAAAACACAGTGTCTGAGTCACAACTCAAGACAGCCTTTTTCATGGAGGGAACTGCATGGTGACAGTATAAAGTGGGCCACCTACAGAGAGATAATACTTAATTCTATTTAATTGAATGGATCTATTCAAACACCTCTAGCAGACTTTCAGATATAAGAGAGTTTCAGCACTAGACAACCAAAGTCAGTTTTTGTGATTTTGACTGCATCACTCTGTTTGTATGCCATTTATACATATTTGTATGCCTCACCAACCCCAAGGTACATGCACATGACCTGAGCTACAGTCAGAAGGACCTTGCCCATCTGGAAAAGAAATCAGAAACACAGAGCAGAAGACCACAGGGAAGCTTTTTTTTTTTGCCTTGAATTGGTTCACCAGAGGTTCTGGCTATTGTAAATAGCAGGTTTGATGTCATTGCCCATAGAATGAAGGAATTAACTGTTGCAGTTCTGTATATGCAAGATAATTCACATTTCCTATCATCTCAGTGGTCTCAGAAAAGTTGTCTGTAATTATTCTTTACATGACATTTTCTACTGGAGAACAAAAAATTAAAAAAAAATACCTAAAAGAATTGCAGAAAACCACTAAAATCCTGTCACAGACTGGGATACAGTATGCTGGAGAAGGTAGGGGCAATATTATGGAAGGAACTGATCAGCAGAAATATTCATGCAGTAGAGAAGGGAAAGCAAGATAAATGGTGATCTTAGAAATGGGTACTGGTAGTATTAGAACATCAGATGTCTTGGGAGGGAGATGGCACAGACCCTTCATCAAAAGCGTATGTGAAGATTGTCAGTGCATCCTTAAAATGCAGAGAATGAGTCAGGAAGGAGTGTGTGTGCTTGGTATGAAAATTAGGAGACAGACAGATACAGACAACCCCTGGTGGATTTAATGACTTCACTCCATGCAGGTGATGAGGACTTCTGTTCCTTTTTTTGATAATGTAGTGAAATTTGCTGAGTACAGGTGAACAGACAGTGGAATTGGGAAAATACATGTGCACTTTCTTGACTAATTAGTGTAGACTGTTTTAGACATCCAGTGTCTTCTTCATGACCAATGGGCATCTCATACAGTCCCCCTGAACTCCTCAAAACTTTGTGCCAACACGTATGTGTACTCACAGGAAATCAGTTTGCAGAATCAGAGCTTCTTCCCAAGTTAAAAACTAAACTACACTCCCATACCCAATAGAAATTCAAATAATCTCAGTTATAACCGGTAAGCCAGTTATCTGCAAACTGGAAAGAAACACTAAAAACTACTTTGGTCCATGTTAGTGCAATATGTTATGAACTGTATTCATTTTTTAGGACATTTAGCAGCTTTCAGTGCTTTTTTCCCCCCCTCTCCCCTCCCCCCCCTTTTTTTTTTAATTTTCTCTCATTGTTTTCTTCTTTTCTCTATCTATTTTTTGCAATAATTTGATACTACTTTGCTTTGCTATTCTCCTGAATCCATTTTCAAGTCCCTCCTAGGCAATATCTGACCTTGCTGTTAATTATTTGCCCACAGTTGTGGAGCTGTAGCATAATGCAGAGCAACAGTACTGAACAGGGCCATCCATCTTCAGCCTCTTAAACTATGAAATCTCACCCACAAATAATGAAAATCTTCTATGCCCTACAGGTTCTAGATTGAGATTTGATTCTGGACTTGCAGCTGAGCCCTAGCAAGTGCACAAAAAGAGACCTGCATCTTTTGTCAGATCATTTTTATGTCAATGATACTGAGAAAAGCATTAGTTATGAAAATAATGCTTATTACCTGTCGATGCTAGAATTTATTCTAGCACCTAGACAAAAATACCTAAGAAATTTCCCACTGCGTAGGGGATTACAGACTTATTTTACCACTCTTTTATTTACTTGTGTGTTTTGTTTGCTTTTATTTATCCTCTTTTTCCCTTCTGTTTTATTTCACAGTGTTATGAGTTACACCCAATACCAACAGGGGTTTTTGTTGTTTTTATTTTTTTGTCTGAGAAACAAGCAATAAACCATGTGTTCGCTATTTTTCCTCTTGCTGTAACGAATGCAGTGCAATATTTACTCCTAAGCATAGGTGGTATATGAAAAGGAAAGACAGGGTGAGCAGTGGGGATGCTGCATACACACACGCCTCTCAAGCCTTGCAAGGTGCTTTGCTGCCACCCTCTGATACCACCTTCAACTGCATTTGCTCATATATCCGTATGGAAAACTGGGGGGTAAGGAAAGCCCGGAGTTGTGGAGGAATCTATGGATGATGTGTATCAAATGTATCTGGAAGTGAGTCTCAAAACTCAAATTTGCAACAAATTAATTCCCAAGTTAGATCCCGTTACGATTAATAGCCCAGTTTGTCAGAAAGGGACTTTTTATCCTGAAGTTGTCAGGAGAGAATGAGGCATTCATGAAGCAAGAATTTTATTTCAATGGTTGAAGCAATTTACATAATTTGTGTTAAATCTTCAGGGAAAAGCTTCAAGTACTCCACCACCTCTTCAAGTCACATCTTTTAATATGGTCTGTGATCTTTACAAGTCAGGGTTAAAAATAAGATCTTGAATTATTGTCTAGTTATGCAAAGAATTTTTCCAGTGTATTGGACTTGTAAGAAGTTCCAGGGTAGGAAACATTTATCCTCTGTGTTAGGTCTTCAGCATTCAAGTATAACAATCAAAGATGGTCGTGCATTCAGCAATAGATTTTTCTTTTTTAATTCCAAATAAGAATAGTTTATCACTTTAAAACATCAACACAATCTTACTATTACAGGACAGATGACTTTACCTGTAAATGATGTGTCCCTTCCTTATACTCTGTGTGCCAAGAAAGCAGACATTTATATTGATCTTTGGTGTCTCAGCATCTCAACCAGACCCATTCTTGCATCTCCTCTATTTCCTGGGCTGTGTTGGGGTCAAATCTGAAGTTCTGGTTCTATTTATATTCTGCTTAAAATGGATATTTTTACCCCACTCTTATTTGAACCATGTTTTTCGTTGCAATGAGGAAAAGTAAAAAAGGAAATACAATTCAAGAAGGGGGGGGAAAGAAAAGAGAAAATAACAGGATGAAACAGAGCAGTGAGGCAGATGTTTGGCATCTGGCCATAGTGGAATGAACTCTCTCCACACTGAATTCTGTATTTTTCTTACACTGAAAAATAATTAACTTGTAGAGCAGCAGGTTCAGAGAGCCGTGAATGTGGTGATCGAGGCAATTAGCCTCTATCAGAACCATTGTTTCAGGCTCTCTGAAAAGTCAACTGAGTATTATTAGCTAGCCCTCTGCAGTTAGATGAGTCAGACAACTTCTTTTCAAAAATAAAGTTGACATTCCAGAGCACTTTTATGTGACAGGGTGAATTCAGTAGCAAATTCCATCCATGGTATGTGTAAGCTCATAATTATGATATCTACAAAGCTGGGAGAGGAGGAAAAGTACTTTTTTTTCCCTGTTATTTATTGGATTAATTTTATGCATTGCTGACCATGCTCTCCAGTAATTGTTATTTGGGACTCTTTTTTTCACCATCTTTTTCCCCATTGCTTTCAATGTGACAGGTTTGGTGATGCACAGTGACACCCATTAACTGTACTAAGGACCTTTTGCATTGTTTCCACAGGTTCTTTAACAATGATACTCAAAATGTATGTAGGATATCATGTAAAAGGAAGAACAGATTACTTAATTTACACCAGCTCAGCAGAATTTATAATTTTACAATGGCTGCCCACATGCAATGGCTTCAAACTAAAAGAGGATAGCTTTAAACTAGATGTTAGGAGGAAATATTATACTGTGAAGGCGATGAGGCACTGGAACAGGTTATCCAGAGAAGTTGTCAGTTCCCCATCCCTGGAAGTATTCAAGACCAAATTGGATGAGGCTTTAAGCAACCTGGTTTAGTGGAAGGTGTCACTGTCCACGGCAGGGGTGTAGGAACTACATGATCTGTAAGGTCACCTACCAAAATCATCCTATGAATCTATGTCATTGTCTGATTCCATCCTTCAAAACTTAATAAAACAGGCAATCCTTTCCCTCTGTTCTGAAGCTTTATCTGAATCTCAGGATATTCAATGGACATCTAATTGGGTATAGCCTCAGCATCACAGTTCAACTGCCATAAAAACCAGAGGATGGTGCCCTAGAACTGAAATCTTTCAGTTATTCTTATTTTTATGTGTTACCACACTGGGGTAAAGTTTACAGAGAATGGAATAGGCAGAAGTACAAATATCTGTCTGATGGCTGAATATCTTTCAGTCATTAAGTTTTACTCTCCTGTCAGCCACAAACTTAATTATTTTCTACAGAGGCTTGCAGCTGTCTGTGTTCAGTCCACCTTTGTGCACTCCCATACATAAAATTAAGCTCTATAGATGTTCACCCTGCATCATTGTAACAAAGGACTGGACAAGGGAAATCTAGGTGCAGAAGAGCCATGAAGATCATGATACATACATGTACATAGATATATGTAAAAGCAGAAGAAGAAACTCTTGAATGAGGATTAAGCCTATTGTTCATCTGGTGATTGTATTTTAGATAGCTTTGCTGGATATTGCCCAGGTGGCTTCCTCCTGGTGATCATATACTTTAACTGCATTATAAGGTTACTTTACCAAAAGCACATAGGCTTAATCAAAAGTTTCTATTATTAGTGTTTTGCTCAAATTCCATATGTTACTCCAAGACAGTGAGCTTATTAAGATACTGCTAGTATTTTGCAGTATATACTATAGAACAGGGAGTAAATTATTTTACCAAATATGTTTAGCAGTAACCTGGTAATATTTAGTCCATCAGAATTCAGATTTCACTTTCCTTGTGCTCAAGCCACTTTGTCCTATGTAATACTCAGAAAAAATTTCTGATCTTTCAGAAAATGCCTTTCTTTTAGGACACTTGCCCTCTCCTCAGCAAACAAAACTCTTTCTAGGCTAAAACAGACATGATGATAGTAATGATGATACTACTTAAAGAGCTGTAAATTATTCGTGTGGCAGCATCATTTTGTTAGTTACTGAAAATGGTCTTTGAATAAAAACTTCTTAAAATATGTTGAGACTAGTGTAAATAGAGAATTTTGCTCAAATTTTTTTGGCAAGAGTAATTGTACATAGGCATATTATCAAATGCCATCTTCAAGCCAGGCTGTGAGTCTGTATAGGGTCTAGGCAAGTTCCATGGCTTGCTTGTCATTTCACAATGATCCTGATCATTGAAATAGCAAACCTGATGGGATGTGTCAGGACACATTTCTGTACTACAATCAGATTTTTTTTCAGATGAAAACTTGGTAACCTAATCTTTTCCTATGGTAAAGAACCTGTTACAACACATGCCTTGAACAATGATTTTGGATCCCTACTTCTGGCATACACTGCTGCAAACCCTTCAGCTTCCACAATAAATGGGTGCTAAGCCCTTCCCTAGGGATAGAATAAATTAAAATCAGTACAGATCTGATGCTCTACAGAGTCCCTGAGGGCCCAGTGACGTAAGGCAGAGGGGTCCAGGACCATACTCAGTACTTTTCCACCTACCCTGCTCTGTTCCAGGCATGCAAAACAACTGGCAGAACCTGTCATCTTCTTGCTCAATACTTCCCATTATAAAATTATTTTTCAATAGCCAAGAGCACAGGGACATTGCTGGGAGACACAGTATGAACCTCCCAGGCTGCTTTTTATATGCAGTAAACAATTGCTATAAAGGAGTCATAAACAAATATATTTCTATTTCTATTTATGGTTGTTACTATCTTTTTTTTTTTTCTTGAGAAATTAAGTTTCACAGATTTCAAAATAGTTCTTTAAATATGTCACTGGTGGAGCAGCTAAGACAGTTTTTGAAGCTTCAATATTATTGCCTAGGTTCAGTCTACCTAACTCTTAATATTCATGCAAAGAAGCTAATTGTTAGGATGGATGTTGAATTAAACCTTCAATTCAAACATACCCCTTGTCATACTTGCTTATGAATTGCTTCATTATAATGATTATTTCCTCTGATTGCAAACAAATTGCCTATTCTTCAGTTTCAACACTGTGCTTTTAATTTGGTAAGAGAAATTTAATGAATCATGTAAATTTCCTAGAATCAAATCCCCTGTCTTGCCCTTCATGTCATTGCCTCCAGGCAGGGTAGAAGGGATCTTGTTTTAATTGTGAAGCATTTCAACATTTTACTGACAAGGTGTCTTTTTTTTTTAATGATATAGAAGTTCTCTATTGTTAATTTGGGGGGAGGGGTTTTTTTTGTTTTTCTTGGTTTTTTTTATCTCACCAGAGCTGAACTTAAATGCTGCATATCAGGCTTTCATGTCCTAATTTTAGCTATAGTGGTGTGATAAACATTAAAGCAAGAGAAACAGACAAATAGGAAGAGAAATAGTAATAGAAACAGAAATAGGAATAGAAATGAAAATGCAAATAGAAATAACAAAAAATAATTGAAATATAAATATTGGAAATATTAAAAACCTTCACAGAACCTTTTGAACCATGCCACATATATATATTTCTTTTCTTAACTCAGTAGGACTTGAATTTTCTTGAACAATCCTCAATAAATTCTCCTCAGCCATCTTTTCTTCAAATAGGTAACAGAGAACAAGTAGAATTTTTTGTGGTTGTTTGAGACAAACTTCATTATAATTAATGGGCATAATGTACTTTTTATGAATAAGAAAATAATTCACAACTCAGTGTTTGCTTTCAGGATTCAGAACCAAATCCACTGCTATAAAATGGAGGTAAAAATGTTTGGCCACACTCAATTGTAATTAAACTGAACCAGGGAATGCTCCCAGGCCCAGGACCTAAAACATCCAGAGAACAAGTGTTTGGAATCATCCTGGGATGGTTTAGGCTTATCACTTATCTGACAACACAAAGATATATTTTGAAAAAATAATTGAATCAAGGACCATTTTTATAGGTAGTCTGGTTGCAAGTACCTTGTGTTGGTATAGAAGTGTTTAATTGTATTATTGACATGGGTTATTACACAATAGTCTTTGATGTAAGAGAAAATTCCAAGGTGTGTTTAATTTTCAGGCACCCTCTCTGGGTTGTTAAGCGGTTTTCAACATCCAGAAATTCTCCATTATATGTCACTGCCAGTAAACCTCAATATTCCAGGGGCTTGGGCAAGAGCTTCTCATTTGAAGAGCGCAAAAAATATAGCAAAATTTTTTTGAGAATTTTTCTGTCTTAGCAAAACAGGGACGATAACTACATGGCTTTATATGTAAAACCCCATTGCAAGCTTTGGGGAAAAGGCTTACAAGATCATAGCAGGGAAGGAAAATTGAACTTCTTCAAGGAAAAGGGATTTTTTATAAGGTACATGATTCTGAATTTACGTCTTTGTCTTTATTGTGGGTGACCAGGGGAATATAAGATTGGCTGCTTGCATCAATTAGACATATAATTTTGACTAAAATTTTCAGCAGACACAAATCACCACAGCACAGATATGACCTTTTTATCTGTTAACTGTGATAAGTGGAAAGGCAGAGAGAGCATCAGCTTCATCAAGTGTACACCATGTAAACATTTTGTCTCCTTGAGACCACTCTTAAGGCAGGGAGGTGGCCACTATTACTTGTCCATATCTTGTGAGAAGCACCTGGAACCAAAATCCACTGCCTGTATCTTCTGTGTTTCCCATGAAAGCTGCAACTTTTAAACATTTCATGTTTGGGGTTTCAGGCAAAATGAAAAACAGATATTTTTCTGATCCATAGTAGACAAAACAGGTTTTCGTAGCTCATCTAAGTTTAAACTTGTGATGAAAGATTGTAAATTTGATCATAGGCTTGCTTAGCAAACTTCAGCTTTCTGTCAAAAGAAAGTATTCATTGTGTCTCCACTGGTTAACAGATCTTGTCAGCTGAATTTGAAAGAAAATGTACATCACACCCTATTGTATTCTTTCTTGCTCTGAGCCATTTCTATTCTCATAGTCTATAAAAAACTGGCGAAAGTATATTACACTTTCTTTAAACACAACAATTTTGTTCATTTCTGTTTTGGTTTGGGTTTTTTTTCCTTACGTTCACTTAATTTGCAGTTCTCCATATGGCGACATGTATATAGTATTTGTAGTCTGTGTCTTTGTTAACCTAATAACTATCATTGACCACAAGAGGGCAAGATTTCTTCACTTTTCAGCCATGAGGAGACAACCAAGGTAAAGAGAGAAAGCTGCAACAGTGCGGAAAAGGGGTCAAAGGAAGAAACTCACATAAGGACTCTGATTTCTTACACTGGAATTTCCAGTTTCACGAATAAGCACATAAAAATCAGATCACTGTTGAAATTCTGGTGAGATGCCTTATAGTTTGAACAAAAGTAATATATGTGCTAGTTTTTTCGTGATGCTTGCCAGACACGCCTTTTGTTTTCCCAGTAAAGGAGCTCATTTATCCATACTGGAAAATTCAATATTTACATTTTATGCTCTTCCCCCTCGAAGTGCCACCTTAAAAAAAAAAACTACTTCAATTGCAGTAGGATTAAAAGCCAAGATCTAGGGTGTAAAAGGTTTTCAGACAAGAAATATCTTAACTAAAAAACAGCAGATCCAACAACTACAATGTCAAATTACAACTTCAGGGCATAATGTGGTCATATTAATTTGAATTTAAGCAACCTGATTGTTCTGTGTCTGGAGCAGTTTTAAGATTTTCTCTCTTTCCTCATTTGAACGCACTAAGAATCAGAATCTTCTAAACATCTTCATCTGCAGTGTGTGATGGCAATACATACAAGTAGCTCTACTGAAAACCTCCACAAAGAGCACAACATCTTAAAAGTAAGTGAAATTCATCACTTCGAAGAGAAATTCCTGGTAACAGCAACTACCGCAGGCACAAAACTCGACAGAACTCCTCCTGGATAAACCGTTTTCCTGGGGAGCTGCAGTGGAAGCTCGTGTCAGCAGATGGCACTGGAGACAAAGCAGCGACACTGAACCGGTCCTCTGAAACAAGGGCCAGAGACTCAAATATTTTATCTTTTCCTTTCCTTTGATAAAAGTACCATAACGGCCTCGTATTCTAAATCTTTGTGCTAAGTCTGTGCCATCACTCGTGTAAAAGTCACTGATGCAGCCCCATGATCTCTTTTCCGTACACTCCGTTCAGGCAGGTTGCAACAGCAAACTCTTTTGTCACATTTTGATCACATTAAAACATGCTCTTTGGGAAATAGAGACATTTCCCTTATAAAATGAGAGGTTCTTTGATGAGAAGAAATTAAGAATTCAAGTTTTACATATTTGGCTACATCAAAATGTTTCCCAGTCAAAATTCTTAAAAAAAAAAAAAAACAAACATAAAAAACCAACACACACACACACACACACACACAAAAAAAAAATAAAAAATAAAAAAAAAGGAGCAACAGGCAACTAGTGATCAGTAACAGTAAAAGCACAGGATGGACTAGGAATTCGGTATTGAAAACTATAATGATCAAAACATGACACTTATATGAAAAGATATATATTTGCAACATCACTAAGAGGAAAACAAAAGAAAAAAGGGTCAAATTTCCTGCACAGTTACCAGACAAATACTTAAGAGTTATGTAAGATAAATTTTCTATGATGAGAAAACTGACAAAACAGCCTTTTGTATCAATTTTTGCTTTGATAACAGAAATAAGTAGAGGGTAAAAAAGAGAATTTTGAAAATTTTATTGGAAAAATGTGAAAATTAATCACTGAGAAAACAGGCACAGATATGAATTCCATATATAAACTGGGAAAAATAAACTCACTTACTGAACACCAATGTGCCCATCTGTCTTGCATATTATGGGAGATTGGTGTAATGAGTAGAAATGACAAAATGTAAAGAAGCAAGAAATTTCTTGGGTGTTAGAGCTGAAAAGCAGACTCAATTTGCAGAAGAATGAGCACAATATCTTATCTCTGGGAAGAGGGGGCAACTACCGTGGAAAGGAATCTGCTGCAGAGAACTTATTGTTGAAAATGCCTGGGTGGTTTTGTACAAGAGGCCATGAGCCACAACTTAAAAAATACATTGTAAATCAAGCCCAAACCAAATAGTCAGTGGTCAACAGCCTATTTGAAGGAAAATCATCTTTCATCCTTAATTTCCTTTTTGTTGATTTGTCTCAGGTTGCTGTTAACATGATCAGAGCACAAATTTCTCATATTCTAGATTTTGAGGCTCACTGGAGTGCAATTAATTGCTAATTTGGGTAGGAAATTATGAATAAGTTGGTGATAAGTCTCTATAATGGTCTGCAATCTGTCAATGTACAGAACTTACAGTGTAAGGAAAGAACATTATCGTCTTGGTCATGACTGGGTTTTAATTTGCAACTCACGTCTCCATTCCAATTACAGTCCCATTTTTCGTACAGATGTTGAATTACCTTTTGAATCTTACATCCAGTTGTGTAAAGGAATTTGTTCATTCATTCACAAAGATCAGGTTATAATAAATGGGCCTATCCCATTTATGTTCTTCTAATTTCTTTGTCTATATTATACAGGTCAGTTACACACTGGATAGCCCAGCACAGACTACCTCTCTTTGTCTTCCAGTTTTTACAGAATAGGTCCCACCGATATGTAGAATCAAGTGTGAAATGGAAGCTTGGCTATTGGAAGAAGCATTATTTATTTTTTTTATGTAGCATCTGGTTCTGATACTTGCCTCTTACAAAGTTACAAAGTAACTTTGTTATTAAAAAAAGGATAATTTTAAAATAATAAACTAACCATTGGTTTAGCTTATTTAACGCTTACTAAAAGAAATGAATTTTATCTGTTCAGCTTGTTGGATTTTTTTTTGGTCTTTAATGATGCCTTTGTAGACAAATTCATAAATTTGTCTTAAATTGCTGTATTTTTAAATGGGACTGTTATGAAATGCTGCCACGACTTCTAGTGAGGTGAACCTTTAGAATGTAATGATAATTTTGTTCTGGTGGAATGGAGCAATCTCAGTGTTTAATAAGCTGTGATAATGACGTTTCAATAAGTGTGATTTATTTTCAAATGCTAAAGTAAGTATTTTCATTATCTATAACATTAGATTGCAAGAAAATATGCCTGCATTGTGAATTGAACTTTTAAAAATATATTTATCATTAAGACAAATTGATTCTGCTTTCCTTTGCAGTATTTTATTTTGCATAACACACGATACCTTATATTTGCTAAAATCTCGGGACAGATCCTAGATGGTGGTTTAAGGGTAGATCACTTTTTAGGTGCAATTGCTAAGTAAACTCCTAAAAGCTGCTTTGTTTAAATTTAAACACCATTTTTCAGCATTTTTCTGAAGGCCTGCACATTGGTATATTCTAGTTCAGTCATGCTTAGAAATATTGAGGCCACTGAAAATTTCAAGACTACTTCCAGTATGATGATCTTACCAAAAGAGATAAAATTGGGCACTGAAAGGGCCTGATTAGTTGTGTGTTACACCATTTACAGATCAAATTCCTATTTCTATTGGAATGATTAAGTTATTAAGTTCACTCACTGAATTGGAAAATTAAGAATTGTGAGCCAAATGTTAAATTAATTTAAATTAAAATAACCTTGATGATTTTCCTGGATTTATTTTTACATAAAATAGAACCACCCACATAATGAAACTCAGTCATCCATGAATCCAGGAAACTAAGTTGTATAAATACTTCTAATTTACAACAGTTAAAAATGTTATTACTTTCTTCATGTTGAACTCAGTGAATAAAGAATAATGCATTCTTGAACCTGTGTGTTTTCTGCACGATAAACTATAAGAAACATAATCCTATTTCTCCTTCCCTGAGGTCAGGTATTTTAAACATTATTAATTTGGTATTATTCAGAAGCAATGCTTCCATTAACATTTGAAAAAGCATTTCACTAACATTTATTATCCTGAATGAGGGTTACTGAATAGACCTGTGTCTTGCTAGACTCTTTAAAAACCTTAATCTTTTTAATAACAATCATCACATGTTCTGCTGCTGCCAGAACATTGCAGGGTTCATGGCACTGTTCTACAGTGGAAGGTATAGAACATAGAAAATTTGTCAAAAGTCCTCTTGGCCGGACTATGTTTCTCTACACTGGACCCTTCCACCCAGTGCATTGATTTCCAACACTTTCTCTCCCTGTTTAGTCAAATCTGGTGTATTTTGATTGCCATTCAAAATATTCAGCTGTAGTGTTGGCAGAAACCATATGAAACTCTCAAAACAGAAAACGCTCTTCACAGTACAGCTCAGAGAAAGTGCAATACTTTCTGCAATAACTTCATATCAGTTAAACCTGCCTCAGTTTTTTCATATGGTTTTATTTTTGTATTTACTGGCAGTTGCTGAAAATGTCAATCACAATTTTAATTGTTTATGTTTTACATTAAAGTTGGAACAAGTTGATTTCATCATATGCTTGCCATGATTTTAGTGTTTTTTATGTTTTGTCTTTTGCAAGCACCTATGAATCTTTGTCAGGTTCAATAAATCTGCTTGCTTCTATTTTCATATGAAAGTATCTGTATTTTTAATTTAGTCCAAAAAAAAAACAATTGAATCACAGAATAATTTAGTGTGAAAGAGACCTTTAACATCATCAAGTTCAACTGTAAATGTATTGCTGTCAAGTCCTTCACTCAGATGAAGCCAATAAAACCACTGTGAAAATGTCAAACCACCAAATATAACTGGGTCAAAGTTCAATGTCATCAGCAAATCAAATCAAAATATTCTCTTTTTCTCTTTTAGCAGCGTTTGATTCCAAGTACAGCTGAACATTTGCCCTTCAAACCTCCTATTTTAAAATATTTGGGCCATAAGTATAGTGTCCTTCCACAATAAATAATAATCTGGACTCATCACTTTAATTTTCTTAGTGGATTAGTCCAGATGTTGGACTTAAAATATTTCAAAATTGCAAGGTACTGGTAAAGTAAGTTGAATCTGGACTGGTTGGGGTAGGTTGCAAACAATAATGTGTAAGTGGCCTTAAATGAGAGATGTGGACTCTATAAAATGTGGAGTAATCATAGCACTTTTTTATGGTGTACAAAAAACCCTGGTGGATTAATGTTTTGTCTGATATTAATTAGCCTCCCACAGAATTTAATGTTCCTGTCATACTTCAGAGCAAAGCTCCTCATTGTAAGGAATTCTAATTGTAATTCTCCTTTCTATAAATTATTGTGCTGCAGGAGGGAGGAAACACTTTTTGAAAGAACTTGGAATATTTCTTACCTTTATTGTTTAGATGTCAGCATAGACAACTCTCATGACCAACCTTGTGCAAGCTTCCAAATCCACCTTACTCTTTCAGTGATGGCAGGAGGGACCTCCATGCTCAGTGCAGCATCAGTTAAACTGAATCTAAGAAATTTCTATTATTTTCAAAATAATCCACTACACTTTTCATATGCTAAGACATGAGCAGGAATTTCAGTTTAGAGATTGAAGGTGAGTAGTAACACTGCCTTTCTTAAAATCCACTCTTACTTTGCTGCAACATCACAGAGGGATTTTTTCTTACCTGTAAAAGTTAAACCTCATTCAAAAATATCAGCATCTTCCAACTGGTATAGCTGAACCAAGAACAAAAATGTCAAGAATGATATTGTTCTGGGGACAGATTAGTCAAAAGTTACTCTAGATCTCCCTACAGTTTTGGTACCTTCTTCAAACAGACTATCTACAGAAGCTGCTATTTTCAGACTATCAGAAATGGTTTTACCTTTCCAAGGTGTTATAGAACAGGGAATAGAAAACTTGTCCCTACATTTTTCATTGCCTATGATTTTAGAGTGCAGTTTAATAACTGGATACCTTAGCTTCACATTTTCATTTAGCTTCTTAACTCTTTACCTGGATAAGAAAGTATTTTTCCTGCTAAATCCACAAGAGGCTAAAAGCATTCTTTATCTCCTCTACTGTACAGACATCTGTAATGGTTTAGTTTGTTCATTTCCCAGCTAACACACTAAAAAATGTAATAGTTTAAGGTTTGCCAATTGTAATATATTTACCTTTTGTTGTGAAATAGGGTTAGGAGTAAAAGTAAAACAGGCCTAAAACTTAAAAAGGGAATAAAGAAAAAAAAAAAAACTTTATTAACAACACAAAGAATAATAATAAATTCAGAACAGATTTTCAGACCAGTTCTTCTTCCCCCTTTTGTTACAGCCTAACAACATACAGGGACACTTCAGTCAATTCCTTACTTGAACAATCTTTTTCAGTTCACTTTAGGGAGAGGAGATTTTTTTTTACCAAGAGAGGAAATCACCAATTCTCTTTTGGCTTCACTTTTCCATGATTTACAGCCGCCAGGGATCTGCTATCATGAATTTCCTCCCACTTTACACTCTTTTCAGAACTGAGTTGCGGGCCATGTAAAAAAAGTCATGGGGTATTACTTTTAAGGATGAGCTACTCAAAGGCAGAAGTTCTCTTCAGCTCACTTCTCTCTGTTCATACTTCATTCCCAGGAACAGAGATCCCCCTCTTTTCCTCGGGACAAAGGATTTTTCAAACACTTTACACCTTGCTCCACCCCCTATGTCTTTCTTTTTCTTATGGTTTAAAGGAATTTTTTCGTGTAGTGCAGTCCACCCCTATAACTCACAAAAAGATATTTCAGCCAACCTTCGTGGCGTCTCCTCATTTTTCTTCCATTTAGAAACTTAGCTTTTACTTCATTGACTTTGGTGTATCCTTTCTCTTCTTCTCCCTCTCACCCAAGGAAAGATGAAAGTCTGTGAGTCTTATCTGAGCATTGGAGAAAAAAAATTAATATCTCCCCCAGAAGTTTCAGGGGCTGTGCCAGGCCATGCCGGAGCTGTGTCAGGATCTCAGGGTGCCCAGGCCACGCTGGAGGGGCAGGACGAGAACTACAAAGCGCACGCAGAGGAGAAATGGGTGCCAAGGCCGTGTGTCCATGGCTTTCCCCCGGCGCTGCCCGCCCCCAGCTCCAGCCGCAGCCCGGGGGTTCTCCCTCTGCCCTGCCCAGCACACAAAGCCCTGGGGGCTCTCCCGAACCGGGCCCGGCTGCCTCCCCCCAGCCCGTGAGGGCGGCAGGGCAGGGCCCCCCGAGCCACGGGAACACCGGGAAAAGGCGAGAATCCAGCAATGGGCTCTGCTCCCCTCGGCCACTGGGACCCCCGGTTAAAGACGGGGCCCAGCAGCCTCCGGAGCCGCTCCCGCCTGGGCCGGGCCCCGCTAGAAGGGACAGTGCCACACTGTTAAAGGACGGAAAGGCAGGAGAGCTTTCCCGGCGTTTACTTGATTCAAATGTGATTCATGGAGCGAACCGACTTTTCCAATTGGTTTCTCAGGTTGTTAACAACTAAACCAACCTCCAGCTGATCCCATCAATCCACAGAGGAAGTTCTCGTGGAGAAAAACTTCCTACTGTGCCCTCCCCCCAGGGTAAGACCAGCACAACATCTCTTTTAAATTAGTTTTCAGATCAATGAGAACACAATTTTGTTTTGTGAGTTTGAACACTGTACATAGCTGTTTATGTACATTTAAAGTTAATTCAAAATATTATGTGATAAAACCTCAATGTAATAAGTAGTAGTCCTTCTAATTTCCTCTTGTGATTTTGAAACATTCCTTACTAGACAATGTTTTTAATCTGGCAGTACCATATCATGTAAAGGCATATTCTGATGCCCTCTACAAATAACCATTATTTTTTTTTTAATTTCTGTAAAATTTTGTAGGTATTAGCCATGTCTCTTTTTTTAATGTAAAATATGTTTCAAATATTTTATATTATATCCTTACCAGAAACAGGTGAGCATATTTAAACATATGAACATATATTCCTTTCAGTGAAAAATGTTAAATGCTCTATAGCACTATTCTGTTACTATGCCAGCCTTGATTTGATCTTAAAACAAAACCCAATAATTTGGCTTGCTATAAGTATAGTGGGGAAAAAAATCAGGTTTCCATATAGGATTAAATTGTCTCAGAAATTGTCTTTTTGTCAGTTGTAGTTTTTAGAGAAGTTGACATGAAGTTGGCATATTCTAAAATCTGAATCTGTGAATTCAACACACTCGAAATGTACATAATCCCACCAAAGACATACAGTCATTTAGACTATGGAAAAGGTATCTCCTCCCCTGCCATCCACCAATCCAATGAAGGTATTAAATTAGATGCATTAATAATTTTAATTTAACAATTCCTTGTTAGTCCTTTCCCCACATTGCCACCCCACACAGACACATGCGCAAGAATCCTTAAAAAAAAAACCACAACAAATTGTTGAGTAGTTGTGAAGTTGAAGTTATTCTGGTATTTTGCAGTTCCCTGTAATTCAAAGGATGTTGACATATGTGTGCCAGCAGTGCATCCTTTAGCATGGTCTGGTGGTGAATTGCTACAATATAGCTTTTCCATCACTCCAAAAATCAATCTTCTTCACTTTTCATCTCTTTTTAAAGGCCTTATTTGCCCTCTCAAGGCAGCGATTGTACTGACTGATTATGACTAAAATTGCCCTGAGTGCCCCACACTGAGAAAGATGCCACACAATGAGAAAAGAAAGCAGAACATTTTCATTTTTCTCTTGATTGCTATAAAAAAAAGCATTAGTCTGAAATGAGAGGTTGAAGCAGCAAGTGTTCATTGGCTGTGCCATAAAGCATCATCAGTTTGCATTGCTGCCTAAATTGACATTCTAAGGACCTCGATTATTCACAAGTGGCTCTTTCTCAAGCTCTCCCTGTTCTTTTTTGGACACAGAGAGAGACAACATTCACTGCATTGGAGAACTGAAAACTCATTTTGAATGTGAGTTAAATCTGTTTCAATAAACATATAAAAACTTTAAAATAGGATCTCATAGTGCAATGATGATGACAGTAAATGGTTTCTTTGAATGGTTATGCCTGAAAAACCTGTTCAAAGTATTTGAGTACTTAATGCTGGAACAGAATGAAGGTACATGAATTTGAGGTTTATTTTTGAAATATTCTTGAGTTATGCAAGAGTTGATTCTGTTCTGAAAGTTTGTCCCATTGAATTTAGCATGGTGAAATGTTTCATCAGTGTCATAACTAAAACCAGTGTGAAAAGGAAAACAGGGTAGCATTTGATTGCATGGCACTGCAATCAAATTGAAACAGATATCATGTTTAGAGAATATGAGACTGTGGGTGTAATTCCCATTAAAAACAACTTTATATATTGTGGTGGAAAGATTTTGTAACTTTAGCAGTTTCAAAATGGATTGGTAGTCAAAACTTTCTTAAATTTCTTATGAAAACTAACCAATGTTCAGCACTTTATTTCTTCGGAAATTATCTGTATGAACACTTTGTATTAAATCCACAAGTACTTGGTACTCTGTTAAAAGCCTACATTTTTTTTTTATAATTCAGTACAGCTGCTTTGGCCCCACGTCTGCTCTATATTTGCAGTATCCTGAAGATTTATCAGTTCTGAGATGATAGAAACTGGTGCCTGTTGAGGCACCATGACTTATTTCAGATTTAACAACAAGGAAAAGAAACTTCTAACACTTAATGTCTTTCTGACAGTTTTCCACAAGAATTAAAAAATTACCAAGTGAATAAAAAGCATTACATTTTGAAATGTTAATTCTAGACACATTAGGAGAGGATTGTTTCAAAGACCTACTTAAATTCTTAATGTGCTCGTAATTAAACTGTTAATTGTTAAAATTGTTTATTGTCAATTGATAATTGATAAAAATTGTTCTCTTATGTCTGATATAAATTTTTCTAAAATTTGATATTTCATGAATATGATTCCAACTACAGGTCTATGTTTGTCCTCTACTTAGGAAATTCTGTGAACTCTAACTTTGTCACATTGTGCAATATATTAAAGATTATGATCATTTAAAGGATTACTGTGAGGGTAGAATATAAGGAATATTTAATAGTATTATGCTCATGAATCAAATTGCTAAGACATAGTTTATTGATCAGAAAAATTGACACCACTTCTTTTTACATCATTTGCATTATTTGCTATAATAATGTAAATTCTAAAGAAAATATGGCTTTGTGTGGAATCGGTTTACATTTGGACAAAAATTTAGAACACGAACGTAACTCTTTTTAATGGAAAAGAGGTGTGTTTAGTCCATTATCTGTGATATTTGAAGCAGATCTCCTCTTAAGACTGTCTCAATTGTTAAACAGAGATTTAGATATAGCATGAAAGTAACGAAGTATTTTTACTGAATGGTGAAAACCTCATCAAGATCAAATACAAGATGATAAAAGTCCCAGCCAAACTAGCAAGCAAAGCATTTAGAAGAACCAATTAAATCTTGTCAGGGCCAGTTAAAATGGATAAAATAAAAATAACCTGGATAAAATAAAATTAAAGCTAAGAGGAAAAGAAATTTAGAGTTAGGAAAAACAAAACAAAACATTAAAATTGCTCGAAACCAAAAGGAAACTGGCCAATAACAAACCTGTCAAGAATTGAGATGGATTAGGAAAGAAACGAATCCAAGATGGGAGGAACATATTTGGATCCAAGGAATGTGTAAAGTAAGAGAAAGAAGTTAGAATACCATTCATCTGAGATTGATTTACCATCTTTTTCACTTGCCAAAGCGGAAGCGAAGGTGTTTTTTACACTGTAGGAACTACCATGTAGAATATCTAACTCTGGGCCTGAAGTTCAATGGATTTTTTCAGACATTTTGGAGAGGAATATCTTATTGTACTTTGTAAAGATTCCTCAGATGAAGGAACAGAAAGCTTTATGTTATCACTACCAGTCTAACAGGATCTGTACTTACTGTGTACAGTACTTTTTTGAGAAAAGGAAGAACGGTCAGGCATTCATATCTGTATTACTTGCTTTTGGAATAGATGTAATAATAGAATTGGCCAAGTTTCACTTAAGAGTTATATAAGACACTGTGGACATTAAGGAGGGTGTTAAAGCTGTGGAAGTATCAAGCTCTAGAGCTTCTGTCAATCTTTGGAACTGGTGAGAATTCATTGGAGCATTTGTGGTGCAAAACCATCATTCTGAATTGTAAAGTGAAGGTTCAGACTTACAGCATGGAGATGTATTTTAGCTGCTCTGAATTTGTGGGAGTTACTCAAATGGAATTGGGCAGTGTAATTCTGAAAGATGTTCATAATGTGTATCTATAGGTGTCTGAGTTATCAGACCAGAGTCTGTAGCTCAAAAGGTACAGAGCAGGGTTCAACCACTGGTGATCTCATTCATTCCCAGTTGAAAAAGATGCTCCAGTGTTAAGAGCAGAAGTACATTTTTCAGGATTCCTTAAAAGTAGGTACAGGACAATACACGTGTCACACTTGCTGGTGTTAAACACCCTAGCATGTACCATGACATACCAATCTCCTCCTGCCTGAAATATTCTATTAATATAGGGATGCTGAAAGACTAACGTGGACACATCTTGGCCAGTGCTGAATCTCATGACAATTGATATTTAATCTGGGGATGTGTGATCACAAATAAGGCTTGGAAAAAAACTTCAAGATGTCATCTTATCAATTTCCTAGGAAGGCTCCTCTGAGATACCTAACCTGGTATAAATCCTTTAGGAAGCCATCTTGTAACAAATAGTAACATCAATAACAAACCGGGTTTCCAAAAAACTGATTGAGGTCTCTGTTATGTTGTATGTCCATGACTCTATTAACATCAAGACTGAGAAAATGGCTTATTCATGGCTTTTTTCCATCCAATTTTCATGTGTTCAAGGACAGTAATAAAGTAACTCTAGTTGGTTGATTTAGGGTTTTTTCTTCTAAACATCTTTCATGTTTTGAAGTTCCTTTCTTAGATAATTAGATAACAGTTTTACTTTTAGACAAGCACCTGTTGATTCTAATCTTATATTTGTAGGAATTGACACATTAAACCTTGGTAAATTACTAGTCACAGAAAAATATCCCAATGAATTTCTGTGTTCTTGTTGGAGGAATGAGAACATGCTGGGAGCTGGGCAAGGGCCATGAGGAACAGCCAGTTTGGGCTCCTACCCGAGAAAGGTGTCAGGCTTTGTTTAATATCTCTGTGATCATATTGTTAAATTCTTATAGTGACATCTGATAAAAAGAGCACAATCTAATGAGGAAAGCTTGACGGTGAATTCCTTAAAGACTAAAGATAAATGCTACTATAACAATGAGACAAAAGAAATTCTAGTGAAAAAGCTCAATTGAATAAGAAAAAATTACCCATGGTGAAAGTAGGACCAGTACCTTAGGGGCTTTCTCCTGATATCTAAAAAAGAATCTTTTGTGGCAAAGTTTCATTACTGTCTGATAGTGCTGAAGAAAAGTAAAACAGGTCAGCAAAAATGTAGAAGGTAATAGAGAAAAGACAGCCAAAGTTTTCTTAAAATCAAACAGCTCCAGAAAAAAAAAAAATCTTATGAATTTTTTTTTCTAAATTACCGGATGATGCAAATACTGTGAATGTAGAAAATTTTATTCTAATGCAGAATTTGATGAATACACTAGGTCTTCATGAAATCTTGTAAACTGCATATTCTTCTGGATACAAACACTTGTGCAGAGTAAAAACCAACAGAAATTATGGAAGACTTACGAGACATTTTAACTCCATTTTGTCTTTAGTGAAGAGAAGAATAGCTGATTTGAAGGTATTATAATACATTATTTCTCTTTTATCCAGACAATTTCTTAAAACACACAGCTGTGATTATGTACTAACAAACAATGGCCTCTTTGAGCATATTTACAAATTCAGTCACACATCATTTTCACCCTCCATACAATTCCTCCTACAGTCAAACACAGTCTTGCAGGGTCAAGACTTAAGAGTTGAAGTTAGGAACACTTAGAAACTGTGACCCTAAATATAAAAATGGTAGAGAATAGCAGCAGTCATCAGAGAGAGGTTTGAATATAAACTCTTTGGGCTGGGTTCACTTGCCTAGATATTTGCCTAGAGCCACATAAGACAATCTTGGCTTCAGCAGGGTGCTCCAGAAGGTTCTAGGTGCAGTGCCATATTTTCTGGCACTGTGTGAATGTCTCAGATGCCAAAAATCATCAAAGTAGTGCTAGACATGAATGTTTAGGCAGTGGAATTGAGCCCTTTAATCTACAGCTAACCTATTAATAAACTTTTTCCTTATTTGGCACTGTCATGTTTCAGGAATACTAGACAGCTTTGTTGTGTCCTGATAAACATTTTTGTACGTCCTTGATTCTAACTTACAGTTGTAGGCATAAGATGTACAACTATTACTCTTTCTCATCCAACTTGCCACAGTGTGTGCAGTATTTTACCAGTGTTAGGCAGGGTTGGTTTGGCCAATATTTTAAGCTCTGTGTTCATTACATCGTAAAAAAGCATATCTTATCATAAATCTGCCTTATTAGCAAAGTGACATTTCTTGCTAAAGTGAATTTTATTTATCTAATATTACAATATGTCAAAAAGCAATATTGTCAGATATCTGTGTAAACATTTACCAGTAAAAGGTGCGCATACATGATTTTAATACATCAATAATTTTATCAAGGAGGGGTTATTACTCGTAGGAGGTTAAACATTGATGCTTACGTATATTCTTTATTCAAAGAAAAAACTAATTCATATTCACCGATGTAATATTTTCTTAGATGACACCATAAAAAAACTATATTGGAAGCTATAAAAGATTATCTTAGAAGACTCTTTGGGTGCATTAAATTAGACAATGAAAGAGAGAACAGACTTTAAGCTTCCTCCACCTTCCTTTTCTGCCTAAGATCTGCTCATTAAAAATAAAATTGAGCATACCACCCAGGCAAAGTGCTTATTGATGAGTAATATGTGAAATTCATGTCAGCAGTTATATTTTTTAAATACCTGATTTTTTTTTCTTTTTCTTAATACAAGAGAGCGTAAGAAATTTACTGCAGTATTGAAAGAAAAGTTCCTTATTGGAACCTATACTGTGGGGAGGAGAGAAAGGCAAGAGGTGTTATGGGATGTGCAGATGTGGACATTATAAATTCTTCTGCCGGCAGCAACAATGACTGTCAAAATTCATTCCAACATAGTTTAAATAACATTTTAAACTGTTTCAATCACGTAAGATGCATCCTTGTAGAAAAGCAATAAGCTCAATGTGACCAGGTGATTTTTTTATTGTTCATGTTTTCCATTAATTTCTTGCCACCTCACTAAGCTGGTTACATTTAACCAGCCATATGCTAGATTCTGACTATTTTCAAGGTGTAATACTGTAAAAGTGAATTTTAATCTCTCCTAACAGAAAATAGTAATATAGAAAAACAGGAGGATGCTGTGCCTACTCAAAGCTAGCCAGCACATTCAAGGTGTGGGTTTTTTGTGATATTTTTTCATGAAGAGACCTACAACGATTCACCAGACATTATATTTGTTATTTTTAGCAAATGCTTTTCAATGCACTGAAGACTCAGAGTTCCAATTAACACAAAGAAAAACCAATAAAGGCTGTGTTTTCAGGGATCATTAATTTAAAATAAATTAATCCCTATACCTATCCCATGAAATTTCCATTTAGTTTAATTTTTTATATTATACCATTGCCAAGATATTTCCATACAAATGCATGTTGTAATAAAATAATGCATGAAAGACGAATGGAAAAAATATGCAAGTTGTTGTAGGTGCTGTACATAATACAACATGAAGAGTTAGTAATATATGGCTATGTTAAATACAGGATAAGAATTGGGGGGGAAATATACATTAATGACAAGGTGAAGAACTGAGATTTTTTGTTGCAATCAAATGTGGGCTGAGAAAAAAAAATGAAGACATCTTATCAAACCAATGAAATAAGGAAAATTTGAACTGAATAATATGGTTGAGAGCCTTCAGGTAGAAGAAGGAAGAGTGCAGGAAAAGAAAGGATTGCTACATGAAGCAGTAAATGTTAAAGGAGACCATATTTCTCTGTAATCTAAGTCAGATCACAGATCTGATTTGGCCACAAATTTACTGAGGTGGAAAACAGAGCAGGGAAACTGGAATTATGCTCAGTTAATACGAATTGGTGAAAAAATGTTGACTGCAATGGACATTAACTACACAATGATATTTTAATATAAGACCTCCAGGGTCTTTCTGTATGTTGCAGATATTTTGTCTGCTGCTATGCTTAGCAATTATCCTATTTTTTCCTTCCTGTCACTTTTGATTTGTTTTGCAATCTCCCACCTTTCTGCTGACCTCAACAATAGATATGGTGTAATCTCAAATGTTACCACTTTTGAGGCAACTGTAGATTAAATTATAAAATAATCTCAAAAAAATTATCCATTGCTTTGATTTTCTTCAGGCTAGACTTCATGTTTGCTTATACAAATCCAAAGCAAATGAAAAGGTATGTGGTCAGATTTTGACAGTAGGAGGAAATTAGATTAATAGAGCAATATGAAGTGAAGATTTCACTTCAGTAACTAGAGGTGTGTCAATATGAGGATTTGTGACTACTGAACAACTGAAAGGAGAATTAAATGGTGCGCAAAGCTAAACATGGTTATACTGGATATATAAAAATATCTCATTTATCTGAAAGGTGAGAAATTATGGAAAATATATAAATTTAGGGTAGGCAGATTGAGAGAGACATTTATTTGAATTTATTTTAATTGCTTTTCTTTAGGAAATAATTGTAGGTCAAAGTTTTTTGTGCATGTTACCAAATTGTTCTTCTTTGACTGGAACATGAATGATCCATGAACACAAGATATTGTTTTTTATGCTAGCCAAAGATATTTTTTTTTTATTTGAGTAGTTTAGACAGCTGCTGTCTAAATATACATTTTAAGCAGGAACAACGGTACCAGCTTTCAAGACATTTCAGTCACTCATTTTTTTCCTTTGACACTTCTCTGTTTGTGGTGTCTGGGATAAAGATGGAAGGCAGCTCAAAATATGAATTTCTTAAAGCTTAAAAAAATATTTTCACACAATTTTATTAAAGGCAGATTTACTGCTGAATGAACTGGAATTTCTACTTCTTTTCAACTCCAATACTGCCAGTGATATCTTCTTGACTTTCATCTACCCAGCATGGCAAATGCTAACTCCCATCTCCACAACATGGCAAAAATTTCCTCCCTCTTCCCCTGATCTCTTTAGGAAGATATCTGGATTCTTTGAAATGGTGATATAAAAATACGTGCAAGATCATAAATTGCTGTCACTTTATTCCCATGACCTTGTGATTCAAAAGACTAGAGAGCAATGAAGTAGATAAAAAAATGAGCCATCAGCAAAATGTTATTTAAATGGCTTTCCCCAGATTAAATCCTTGAAAGGTGAGGCAGAAGTAAACATAGGCATGAAAAAAAAAATCATCTTATATATGAATATTATAAAAATATATATATTTATAGAATAATTTATTTATGAGCCCAAACCTGCTGTCAGGATATAATTGATCAACATGTGTTGATTTTCATTTAATAGCAATTTGAAAATGTAGTTGAAATTTGAAAATGTAACCCAAAATATTTTCACATACTCATATGCATAATCCTAAAACCTCTCAATGCAAAGTTAGTTTTTGTTAGTTTATGAGGTCGTTTATGCATTTTTGGTTATGTCAGGGCTTTTTCAAGGAATCTTGATTTCAGACCATCGCATAGCTTATTACCCCACTTTGTCTGATTACGTGATTCTATCTGTGCTCTGGCTTTTATTAGCTGGTATCAAACACATTTGAAAAAAAGTATGAAAATAATAAATATGTTTTTTTCTTTGAGCCTTGTAATAGATAAAATAGTTAGAGCCAGTAGCATCTCCCCTAGATTTTAGGAGAATGGTATTACCCTGCCTTTCTCCGAGAGATTGCTGGTTACCTTCTGTCAGTGAGCAACTGTCTCACTGCAAAGCAGGAGCACGGTCTCTTTTGTCTGTGATCAAGGCAATTATTGCTTAGAAAGTGGAATTTCTTCACAATGACTATGTACAAGAGCAAACGCAGAAACCAAAGATGTAAGTAAATTATAGTTTTTTTTAAATATTGTTACAGAGGAGGGAAAATAAATCTCCAGTTTCATAGAAAACCATGTTTTACTTTACCCTGCTTTGCTTGAATGATACCAGGAAAGCAGGAACAGTATTCCCTGCCAATTTTCCCACTGTTTCTCTGTATTAGGTGCATGAAAGAGCTTTAAAATAAATAAATAAATAAATAAATAAATAAATAAAAGCAAGCTCAGTTGTTACTATGGAAACCCTCAGAAAGTGATTGCTTGATGGCATCAACAAAGAAACAAAGATCAAATATAAGTTTAGTTCATAAGAGCATCCTTTATTCAGGGCTTAATGAGTGGCTAGCTGTAACCTTTGATTTGATGAGGCTGACATGCTTTCCCCAGTGGACTTTTTTGTGTGGCTTGCCTTAAGAGGCCAGTGATAGCAGAACTTTAAGGACAGTTATTTTCTTTTCCTACATCACAACTTTCAGAATTAACTAGTTTGCTAGGAGGGGAGGAAGAGAAGCTTGCCTGTGTCTCTGCTGTGCATTTACAATGCTCCAGCCCTGCAAATTCACTGGCTTCTAAATGCATGACTTTCCAGTCAAGCACCTCTTTGACTTTTTAAATTCCTATGGCATCAGATGTGGGAATTTCAGTATCAATATTGCCTCCTCTGGAAGCTTATGGAACAGGCGACTGAGGCAAGTGAAAATGTGCTGTGTGTCAGGTCATGAAGTATTTGTTGCTCTAAGAAAATCTAGTAAAAGGCCGAGTTATGAATGGAGAGCATATTAGAAGCTGTGAAAAAAAAAAAAGACATTTCTCTAAGAAAAATGCCATATACACACTGTCTTTTTGGGGAGAGGGCGGGGGGAGGAAAATAAATTCAAAATGAGATAAGTTTGGACTTCAGAGGGATATATACAGCTATATCACTGACCTCGGTTTCTGGTCCTTGTAGATTAATGAGTGCAGATGTCCTTCGGTTTGTCTTGCTCAAAAGAAATGGATGTGCTGAATGTAGAAAGTTTGGCAGGACAGATCTCTGCTGAAATCTCTGCAACAGAAATCAATCATCTGCATCACATTCAACAAAATAAATTTTCATAAATGTTGTTCCCATAGTAGCAATGAAAGAAAATTATTTTTATAGAGACAAATTATAATTAATCTAGCTCTTTTTAGCATATTAATTACTGTCACCATTATTATGTAAACCAGGAGCTCTTTCTATAACCAGCTGCAATCTTGCAATCTCTCCTGTCCAAGCCTGGTTATAGTGTACAACAAAACAAAAAAATTGTGCTGGGATAGATGAGTTGCATGGGGTTTTTGTTGCAAGGATACAGTAATTCATTAAAATGGCACAGGGTGCTTCTAAGAATGCTTTTTTGAAGACAACCTGGCTTTCACCCCTGATGACCCCAAGGGAAATCTGTGATTTGTCCAGAGGCAAAAAAAAAGGACAATGAAACATGATCAGAATTCACACTGTAATTATGACAGTGGATGTTGCAATGTTTTCTGTTTTAAAACTGTGTTTAATTTTAAGATCCAAATCTAGAAAATATTGCAATATTACATTCATATGATATAAATTACATATATAGGCATATATGTTATACATATTTAGGTACCAGTACTGTATACATGGATGCTTCATTAATACTTTAGCTAATTAGCAACTGCAAAAACCCTAGCAAACAAAAAAATTTGAATAATTTTGATAATGTTCCTGTTTATATCATTCAAATGCTCTTTGAAGGATGGATTTCATCTAAGCAATTTTTATTGTGATATAAGTGATTATGGTAGCAGCTGCAATAAACAGCACTCAGGTACTACATTTTCTGTGCATACCTGGTGCCTCTTATTGTCCCTTAATAAGACATAAGAAAAGATGTTGAGTATATAATTTCCAGTATATGTAGGGTAAACCTTGGGATCTGTATCTCCTCACTACTTCTCACTACCCCACTTGAACTTGTGGCATAAAATGAAAGAGAACTTTGTGGCTTTTTTCCTGTTCACTGAAATTTTGCTTCTGGATTTCATACGCTCCTCCGGCCATTATAACCATTGCTTTCCAACATCCATTTTTAAATGTTTTTTAAAAGGTATAAATGCATTCTGTACTTAATTCAGAAGAACATCAGATTAGAGAGGAGGATATAAAATGTAGAGACATGATGGCATTTTTCCAATGCAAAATAGAGGCAATCTCCATATTCAGTTTCTGTCTCAGGTACAAAACTGTTGCTGGAGGAATAAATGCAAGAAAATGTGTTTACCTACCTGTCTTTAAGAATGGGATAAAGGTTTCCTACACATATTTTCAGTTACAACGTCATTCATACATCTTCTAAATTCTAAGCTAATCTTAATGACTTTTTCATTGTAACTTTGATTTAGATTTTAGTAAAGTGGCCCTTATATTAAATACTTAGCATGTTTTATTTATTCCATTAGCATTTTAACTTATGAAAATTAAAATTAACTATCACAACTAATTGTAAAACTTGCTTCACTAAATAAACAAAATTCAGATTAAGGCAATTTCTGTATGACTGACTGTGTGTGTCTACCTACTTACACAGACACAGTCTTCATGCATACATTTCTCTGCACAAGAGACAGATGACAGGATACTTGATCCTTCAGGATGCTTGATTCAGGATGTTATCTAGCTGATAGGCTGGTTTTAAATTTCATGGCGTGGACATAATGACTGAGTGAGGGGAAACCATTGGAACCAATACAGTCTTGTTACTGGGCACTGGTATATGTGTGGTGGTAGAGCTTTTCTGGAATTAAAGGTTGGAATCTAGACTGTCCTGTTTTGGGGCTGCTGAGAAGGATGGTCAGGAAAACTGTTGCAGTAGGCTGCAGGGCACATGTGGGTTTTCTGCATGGAGAGGCAGCCATCCACAGTCACACCTTCTGGAGATGCCATGCCTCCAGGCTTCCGCTCACAAATTGAGCAGCAGGCATTCCATTTTTCACTACAATCTTTCTTGCAGCCTTCACAGGAAGGCTGTTACAGAAATCAAGGAAGGCTACTATCCCTGAAGAAAATAATATTGGAAAAACTTACTTACCTATAAAGCTACTTTAATAAATTCTCATTATTCTTATTTATTGGTGGTTTTTGTAGCTTGACAAGATAAATCACCACAACCTTGTGAAGGGCTCTGCATGGAAAGATGATCCTTAATATTTCTTTAGTCTAATACCATAAATTTGACTCAGAAGAAATGTAAGGGGAGAAAAAGAGAGTAGTGACTAGTGTGGCAGGCAGATGTGTTTTGGGGAAGGTGTGCAGCAGGACCCAGGAGGAGATGGCCGAGTGCTTCCAGAGATATGCTAGTGCTGCCAGAGTGCTGAACAGGGGATTGGAAAGGTAAAGGAAGAATGGAAAAATTAAGGGGGAAAAATGAAACTGATCTCTTGCTCTCTTCATCTTATTTTCAGTGTATCATGGGATACACTGTCACAAATGTCAGCAATGACAGTCAGAGCACAATGGCAGCTGAGGCAAAGACCAGTTATGTTTGAATATTGGGAACCGTTTATAAAGTCAACAGCTATTGTAAGTGCAGCCACAGATACTGTCCCTTTCCAAGGTGTTAACTTTCTAAGTGAAATTCCCAAACTTGTCCATGACAATATGAGGAATCCTATCAACATCAAATGTCCCCGAAATTTTGCTTCAAATACATTAATGATTTCTACCATGGCTTGACAACCATGTAATGTCCACAGGTGCTACCTGATGTATGTTTTTGAAGAATCCTTCTCTTGCTGAAGAAAGAATTTTGTATATATTGATAAAGACGAGAAATTCTATGAAATTCCAGTTTGAAAGAGTATTTTGTCCTATCTGAATTCTTTGGTCTATTGCACTGCCCGACATATTTTCTTTCATTGATACGGTCCCTCTTGCAAATCTCTTTATCATGGATTTACTGTTCTTATCTTCTTTGTCCCCCTTACAGATAGAATAATCACTTTCATGCTTAAAGAACTGAATTGGCATCTGTTGAGATATGTTATATTACAGTTTGATCAGCCCATGATTACTTCCATCTTCTTTTTGCCTCTTAGGGCAATAAAGAGTCCTCAGTACTGAGGCTGTTGCTGTTCAAAGAAAACAGCAGCCTTTAATACAGAGTGTGCTAGGAGGTAAAGTGACTGGAAAACCAAATCTCACTGGGGAAAACAAGTGTAGTTACTGACCCAGATACATATAAGAAAACTCTGCCTCTTTCCTTCAAACATCCGAGACCTAGACAACAAGGGAATATCTCTTCATCATGGTATCGAGACAGCTTTCTTCACGTAAAGCTATCCTGGAATAGCCCCAGGTTGTTCCTGCTGCTGCTTACCTTTGAGGAACTAGAGTTCAATGCAATTAAGTCTATCAGTATTAAAGCTGAGCAAGAAGAAACACATGATCTGAAGGAATACAAATATCTTTGAATATTCACATCACATGGATAAAATCTTTGTACAAATAAAAAATACAATTGTGACTTAATAAGTCAGGGGCTTTAGGGTTAGAATAATTCTTCTCGTAGCTTTGAAGGGCACTCATGGGGAGAGTGTTGGCATATTTGAAATTATTCATGCTTATTATTCCCATGTTACTAAGCAGTAAAATTGAAGACAGGTGTCCCTGACTGAAACATGTTGTGTAAATTAGCTATTTTTTTTTCTTTGACACTTTTTCAAGTAGCTGTGTAGACTTCTAAAGCAGACATGGTTTTTTGCTGCTTCTAGACAGTACAAATAAATCAAAAATATTGGAATAGAACTATTTCAAAATGCTTCTTTTGAGAGATTAGTAGTTTGACCAAGCTCAACACTCACAGCTTGCATGATGCTTCCAATTTCTTGGCAGGAGTCTGCCTCAGGAAGGAGAGCAGAATCTTTGTCCCTATTGAGGAGATGCTGAAAGCGTGTAGAAAACCTCTAAAAACCAAAAGCTTACGATCTATCTTGAAAAGGAGAGATAAAGGAATAAACAGTGTAGGTACAGATTCAGAAGTGACTTTAAAAGTGCAGAAGTCAGAACACCCGAAATGCAAGTGGAGAACATAACAAAGAAATTCAGCCAGCCACTTCATTTTATATGAAGGAGGACTCTGGGGCAGTAAAAAAAGCTTAATAATAACTTTGACTTCATTAAAATATTATTATATAAATGTTTGCAGGGATCTCTTTAATTTGCATAATTTAGTAGAATAGTGGACAATATACAACATTTCAACAAAAAGGAAAAATGGAAAGCTAGGGACATCTTATAGAAATACATCTGCTATTATTAAGGATCATAAAAAGATGATTATTAAAAAATATAAACATATGCAAATAATGTAATTTGGCTTATGTGATTTGAAGTGCATTAAGGGAATTAGCAATTAATGTGCCATACCCTTGAACGTTTATGTTTGAAAGGTCATTGAAAACTAAGAAGATATCAGAAATATAAGTGTACTACTGGTTTTCATGCACACATAATGTTCCAGCCTGGACAGGCTGGAACCAAATGCTGCTATGTTTATCAAAAACACGATTTCTCACTAGAAAAGCAGAACTTACTGTGTGTTGGTTGGTCTTCTATATGGAATCAAATTTTAAAATTTCTATGTCTGCACTCAAGTAAAGACCAGACATCCAGGAAAAACAGTAAAAAGTTTTAAGAATTAAACTGTATTAAAATAAGGATCATTAAACTGAAGATAATCACAGTCTGAAGTAATCTATATTGAAAGGCAATTCTGGTTGTTAACTTGAGCAAACAGAAGTCTGGTTGTTAGAACCTAAATTTATATTACTACAGGCTGGTTTATGATATAAATTTTCTGAGTGTAATCAGTCATAAAATTCAAAAGGAATTTGCAATTTCTCCTCTCCAGCACTTGGATTTTGAATACAGATTGCTCATCTATTTTCTAAAGTCTCTTTTAAAGAAGTACTATCAACCCGATTGCAAAGTACTTATTCAAATGCTAGTTGGTATGCAAGTTGAAGAGTATTATTGTCATAAAATGTCTAAAACCTATAAAACTCTGGAAATCTCAAAGGAACTACAGCCTCCTATATTAAGAACTATATGTACTGTTTTAACATTGCCACCTACCTGCCTACTCAGAAAAAGGGGAAAAATCCTTGAGAGGTTCAGAACATAGACAATCTGTTATTGTAAAGGAAAATCTGCTGTTGCTTATTTTCATAAAAGTTCTGATTTTTTAAAAAAACAAAAGACTTTCATGACTGTGTATGTTTGTTTTCATAGCTGACCAGATTTTTTTATATTGCATTTAATTTACTTTTTGTCTAGGAGCAGCACAGGAAAGTAAGCCTCCATCTGACCACCAGTACAGGTCTTAAAATCAGACAAAACCTGTGTCTCTGCCTCTTTTCATAATCAAAACTTTTCACAGAATGTAAATCCCAATCTTTCTGAGAGAGTCAACCTTTTTTCAATAAACGACTGGAAGTTTTAATACAAATTAAATGCAAAAAATGGAAAAAAAACAAATAACTTCATATTTCAGTCATACACCTCCAGCTTTGACCAGTCATAAGACCAAGCACAGTACGTCTGGTGTCACCCACAGAAAGAAAAAAAAATATGAAGTTTTAATACACAGCTTTCAAGTACCTCAAAATATTACCCAAAATCTGATAAATCATTAAAGGTATATTTACTGGTAGTGAAATATCAGCCAAGACCGAAATGATGAATAAAGTCCATCATATTTTAGCAGTTATATCTGAAAAATTCTTTGACAGTAAAATCCAGATCCATTTCTGGAGGCTACTTTTGAAACATTCCCCCTCCTTCCTCCATGTATTTCCCCAAAGGGACAGAGATCTCAGATACATTAAAATGACATTAAAATGAAGACTGTGAGCACAAAAGACCAATATTTAGCCTCTAGCTCCTATCTAAGCATTTCGTGTTGCATTTTTACTTTTGAAAAGTTTGTACTTTTGGCTATAAATCTCTATTTTTCTCTGTTCCAGCTAATTTCTTCTTTTTAATTTTTTCAATTATTCATTTCTTAAACATTCTGAAGAAAAGTCTACATTGTCAGTTTGTGTCACGGATTATGGTCATAGATTTTCCTGTCCCAGTCTGTAACTAACATAGCATCTATTCCACATTGTCCTTTCCAGAAGTCAGCAGCAATCTCTAGAATCTATTTTAATTTCCCACAAAATAAAGTTTGCCAAGGGCTACTTTTCAAAATAAATAGAGAAATAAGGAATACATATTGTATTTTAAGACTTCATTTGACCCTAGTGAGTTAGAAACTGCTTTAGAAAATTATCCAAGTGTAATTCTTCAAATACAACACCCATTGTTCTCCAAGGTGCTGATACCTGTCTTATTAATAGTGGCTGAAGACAATTCTATTGCTGATTATGGTTTACCTCCAGGTCTGTCATAAAGCTTGATCTAAGAATAACATTCTAGCCTTGTTTTACTGCTTGCATTCAGATATCATTTACTTAGGACCCACTGAAGGTATAGCACAGCTATTTGCAACACTTTGATTTTGTTGTATTTTTATTGTGGAACCACAGGGCAACATGTGCTATCAGCACTGAGCTGAAAACTAATGCTGGGGAATCTCAAAAATAAGCAGGTTTTTTATTATTATTTTTAAAATGATATTTCAATTTTCATGGAATCACAGAATAGTTTGGGTAGGACAGAACCTTTAAGATCTTCTGCTTCCAACCCTTCCTACCATAGGCAGGGACACCTTCCACTAGACCAGGTTGCTCAGAGTCCCATCCAACCTGGCCTTGAACATTTCCAGGGACGGGGAACTGACTTTATTGAAGGGAAAATGTTATTTTTAAACATGCAGTCTACAATTAAAAAAAAATCTGATCAAGAGTGGCAGGGTAAGGGAGGTACTGTCCTGCCTGCCCTCAGTGGCTGAACTAAAAGCCAACGAAAATCTCAGTGGCTTCATACTGGTCACTTGTAGAATAGGATGCCTGACCTGAGATATAGAAATATATGTTATGATTTCATTTCAGATACTTGATTTGATGACACTTTCCATTTGGTATAATTTTATGTTTTCAATTTAAGACATTTGTTAAGGATTAAGCCTTACAAAGATGAGCTCATGCTGGTATGGATCTTGTTTGAACACACTTTTCCTAACTGTAATGCTTCTTAAATTAATTTTTGTTCAATCATTAAAACGTTTGTCTACAAATCACTATCATGAGAGCAGAAAATCTGTCAAACTTTTAGTATTATCCTTACATCCTTGGTACTCCAAGATGAAGTTTCTACTTTACCATACCAGTAATGTATATTTTAATATATGTATGTAGTCTGGGATGTACCACACAGGCTGCATTGCTTGACAGTGGTCAGCCAGTAGGTTTTCCACAAGTAGGAAGTAAAGCATTTTTCTGAACTAAGTTCATTAGTGAGTAGCCAGAGGCAGGCAATGAGTGGATAACATAGAGCTACCCATGCCTTCTCTAACAGTTTGAGAGCAATCATGCAATTATTTGATTTTTTTTAATATAATCTCAGATTAAAATATTTCTGAGCATCTTTGCAGAAATGATTTTATATGTCAGAGATATTTTGAGTGAATTTTTAGCAAATCTTGATTGTCACACAAAAGCTGTTAACACTCCTGTTCCAAATGAGCCTCTTAGGGGTCTTTTTCATGTCTGTCAAAAAGAAAATATTTTGCTGTTATTCACACTTATACTTATGAAAGAACCCCAAACACGTGGCAAATAAATTCTTTCTAGTTTACATAGTATTAATATATGTGGTTTTATGAAGTATGTCCTATATGTGAGAATAATCCCTTGTGTGTTTAATCGAAAACTCTTTTTGTCCAGATTGATATTGCTGTAGTAATGCAAGAAAAATTTTGAAACTAAACACATAACCTTTTGTATTTAATTTTTATTAGTTGTGTTTTAAGCAGGATATATTAAGAAATATTAGAAGGACAATATCTCATGAAAAGCGGGGTCATTTGGATGGACCTGCCCATAAATGCAGCTTGAATTTCCCTACTGCAAATGTTTGTGCAGTCACTGTGAAATCTGATTTCATTCTTCCTCTTCCTAAAAATACATGTCCATGTACATCTTTTTTTTTACCTTTTCCTGAATATATATACACATTTTTACATTAATTAAGACTGCTTATTATTAGTATTCAGTTTCAAAATATTTAAAAGCGCCACATAAAATGTGCTATTAATTGTGTTGGAGAATATGTTTGCATTTAAACTTAAAACTTCCTTCCACAGAATGTACTGTATGTATTCCAACAAAAGAGATCTGCTACAGAATTATATATATTTTGCTAACTGGTCAGACACTCTCCACAGTTTCCATTAGCTCAAATATGTATCCTGAAGCATGCAAAGTGTCTAGTAAAAATTTTTGCTTGCTAAAGAAGTTGTAGGTACATAAATTGAAATGCAGACCTATGGCTGGGGGGGAGAAAAAACATGCATATCATTTGCCCCTATTTAATGAAATAAAGTTATTCTTTGAATAGTCAGGTTACATGTGAATGATATGCATTTCAAAGCCATGGCTGTCAGCAGAACATGGAACACGTATCAGAGACCAGGAGAGAGAAATGTTCAATGAACATTTTCCAACTAAACCCTGTTTAAAGTTCATTCAGCGACTGGGCGTTTTACCAGCTTTTTTGCCTCTGAGCATCTCCTCCAAGCATTCTTTTTGTTTTATTGATTATGAAAGCTGTGGTCATGCAATACTGAAATCAATGGCAAACTTCACATTGACTGACATAGTACTGAATCAAGGCTTTATTGCTTAGAAAAGAGTGACAGTTATGTTGTCCTTCATACCACAGTCACAGAAAACAGCCATATAACATGCCCTAGGAGCTTTTCCTCTGGGATTGAACTCCAATTTGAAAGAATGTCTTACAAATGAATGTCTTTTCATTCTGCTTCTTCAGCTGCTTTGTTTGAGCATCTTTTGAAGCTGCCACTAAGTGTCCAATCCGCCACAATTTTCTGTTGCTTTTGGCTGAGAAAAATTAATACTAGTGCATAGCCATTGAAGTTTGAAGTTATTAGAAACATAAATGTTGCACCATCAAAATTTTCTTTAGTCTTGAAAGGAATCTATCTCATTTTCCTACCTGTGGCTTTTTTAAAGTGCAGGTCTACCTTGTATGTAAACAGTCTTCCAGATTATTATTGTTCATATATGCACATATAAATACACATTAAGCCAGAATTTAAACTCACTTCTGAAGTAATTTCTCCACAGATTCTTGTTTAGCTAAGCACATCATTGTCTCACCCAACTCCATACTCAAGTCCTCCTCTGGAGAGCAGAGTTTAGCAATGGATAAAAGTGAAGATGTCACTGGAGTTCTTTCAATCAAGGGTTGGGGATACTGGCAAGAAAGCAAATATGTATTCTGCTCAAAAGCACACCTAGTTCCTTTAATTTAGGCCATATAAGTATCTTGTCATGAACAGCAGGGGAAGACAAGTTGCATTCATATAGTTTGCAGTCAGCTTTAATTACAAAAGAGAATTATTGAATTAGTGTATTATGAGACATGGTATTTTAGGCAATCCTTGGAAAATTATTTAGTCAGACCTTAAGAATAGACTGTACACTAGACTGATGCTTTTAAACAGACATAGGTTATTGTTGGGCATTAATTGTATCTTCAGAGATTTGTCTGTCTGTTTGGTCTCTCTTCATCCAATAGAGGCAAAAGAAATTGCATGACAGTTTTGTATGTCTTGTATCAGAGAGGCATTGAAGAACAGCAGAACCACTTGCATATTATTTTCAGTCTCTCATTTCTGAAAAAAAACACAAGCTGAATCAGTTTAAAATACATTTAGTAAAGGAAAAAGAAATTTCGGGTTTTGTTTTTAATAATCACATATTTGGCTGTGCTTCAAGCAAATGCAGTTTAAGCAGCCAATTTATAAACCCTGACATAAGTGGGTTTTTTTGAGGGAAGCTATAATGCATTTGGGATACACTCGCACTGCTCACTATTATACTATGAATATTCTAAACATAAATTATGCAGAAATATTTGGACATTAATGTAATTTAACACTTCATTTGACAGTGCATTAACATGATGCTCTGGGCTCTAGAAAATATGAGATAAGAAAAAAATGGTTTATGATACTTTGTGTCTGCACTGAAGTTCAAAGGATTTTATACCATCCAACCAAGGTGAAAATTTTTAAAAAAGGATATTTAGAGGCCTTTTGATGGAAAGAGGGCCAAATGAAACAAATGATCTTTCTATTTAATACTGGCATGACAGAGTCAGTGTGATTGAAGGATTTGACCAATGATGAATGAAAGTTGTAGAAACTGGAGAAATTCTTGTGACATCCTTACTAACTAGTTAAAAATAACACCAACAATAATAATAAAGCTCACTGAAATGGTCTATGGCGAGGCACATGATTGTAGGGTATAGAAATAAAATATTGTCTGATGCTGTAGTCGCTGAGTTTGAGTATAAACTATTAATGATAAAAGTTGATGTTAGAACAAGGTGCTTAAAGACCAGACTCAGAATCTCAGATCCCTCCCTTTCAATTACATCATTCACAACTTTTCTAGAACTCCAGTAAGATATAGGGCACATATCTCAAATATGCTTTTATTTTACTCTCTTAGTAACAAACTCTTTCTATTTATACTAAAAACCAACTATATCTCACTTGAAAGCAACAATTTGTTATTTATTTCTTCAAAATTACCCTATGGTATAATTAAATGTCATTCAAACTTTTATTCATTAATCCACATTTCAGGATCTGTCTCTTGCAATAAGGAAGCATGTGTAAGGAAAAGAGAATGGTAAAAAAAGTGAGAAAATGGAGCTCAGCTCCACACTGTACTGAAAGCATTGTTCTTTGTGGCCAGGAGCTTGCATTCTGGAGAAGTAACAGCTCCCTTTTTGACTCTGTAAAAATGAAGCTGAATTCAATATTGGAAAAAGAAACAGCATCCCTTTTTTCCCTTGGAAGAAGATCACACAATTCAAGCTCTATCAATGTCCTTCCTGAGAGGATTTGAGATTAACCTACACAGAGTGCTCTTTTTCTCTTTTTGTAGAAAAAAAGAAAAAAAAAAAAAAAAAAAAAAATCACAAAATGAAAAAAAAAACAAACACAAAATTGGAACAGCATAAACTGACATAATGAAAGAATGAAATATTATAAATCTATATTTCTTCCTCTAAGCTCCTTTTCAGCTCGCAGCTCTAGCTGCAAGGATTCTCTATTGGAAATATAGCTCAAGCAGCTGGAAACTCAGCAGGTTGCAATGAACCCAGACATACTAAAGATAGCTATATCTCCTATATGTCTTTCATCAAATTTGATTAATTTCCCCAGTGGAACTATTTGAAAGCTATGTCAGTAAGTCAGATGATATTTGTGGTATTTATAAGGCCTAAGAAAGCTGTACTCTGAAGGAATCAGTTAATTATGGACCATAACTTCATCAGGTTTTGTTCCTGATGAGCAATCAACCTACTATTTGTCATGCCCTTAATTTTATGGCATGTTAGGCTGCTACATAGTTTTAAGTAATGTGTGTCTAATTAATTGATTTCATCAACACACATGGGCTACTGCTTCTGGCACCTTTCTTTTTTTATGAGTCCAACAATATTGTTCAGGTTTGGTACATAACAAGCTTTTTTATTTTTCTTTGACACACAAATTCTTCCCGTATCTTGTATAACTACTGAAAAAGTCCTTAAATAAAAAAAATGAGTCTGCAGTTCCATGACAAAAGACCAACCAAGAATACATGCTAGTCAGAGTGGTTTCATTTCCACAGCTGCAGAAATTTATTTGTAACAAATATAATTAATTTGATCATTGATTGATTCTAGTCCAGAAAGTAAAGAGTAGAAGACACCAATAAGCTCTGTGAAAGAGTAAGTAGCTTGATGCATGTTTTACTCAAAACTAAATGCAGTGTGGCCTTAGCCAGATCCCACTTATGCTCATGTGCACTGTAGAAATATGTTTGTCCAAAAATTTTAAATTCCTGTTAAAATTATTAAGCATGAAATCTCTGCAGATTATTGCAGTGTACCCTGAAATCACAGAATCATAGAATGGTTTGGGTTAGAAGGGACATTAAAGATTATTTAGTCCCAAACCCCTGCCATGGACAGGGAAACCTTCCACTAGATCAAGTTGCTCAGAGCTCCATCCTACCTGGCCCTGAATACTTTCACAGATGGGGCATTCACAACTTTTCTGGACACCTTAGTCCAGAGCCTCACCACCCTCACAGTAAAGAATTTCTTCATAATATCTAATCTAAATGTACCCTTTCAGTTTGAAGCCATTATACCTTGTGCCATCACTACAGGCCCTTACAAAAAAAACCTCTCCAGCTTTCTTGCAGACTCCCTTCAGATACTGGAAGGCCACAATTAGATCACCCCTAAGCCATCTATTTTCCAGGCTGAATAAACCCAATTCTCTTAGCCTTCATGCAGTGCTAAATTGGTCAACACATAGACAGCAAACTGGCACCTCAGAGGTTAGATGCAAATTAAGTTTGAAGAAAACCACAGTAGATTACTAAAAAATATTTTCCAGACTTACAAAGATTTGCATGCATTTTTAGATGTTTTTAAAAGGAAAATGCATGGGTTTTATTAATTTAAAATAATATCAGAAATATTCTTTTTTTTATATACATCTTTAAATGAAGCTGCATATAGCTATGTATCTCCATGTTTTGTGGCTGATTTCTTTTCCATTTTGTGCCATTTCTCATCACACTGGCTGGTACAAAATCCTGAGAATGTATTAATCCCTCTGTATCAGAGCTAAGCTGATTGCTAGCTGAGGCTTAAGAAGATAGTCCCATTGTAGCAGATATGTGCTGCCAGTATTTATCATCAGAATCCCCACAGAAGGTGTTTATTGTGGGCCATGTGCTTCCAGGCTAATACAATTTTTCCTGTAGCTGCCTGTGATAAACACACCCCATGCAGAAGAAAAAAAAAATCCTTTATTGGATCTCCAAGCAGATATGGTCAGTTGCTCCTTCTGGGCAAATATTCTCCTTGTCTGGAGTTCCACTGTAACTCTGTGAACAGAAGTTTTTTTCTGGGGCAAGCTGACAACTTCTATGGGGAGTTCATTTGAGGTAAAGGAGCCTACATGTCAGGAGAAAAGTGTTTACCAGTTCTCCAGTGTTTACTGACAGGTGATCTGGGTCAGCTGTGAATTTAATCAGAGATGGTGGAGCAGCAGAGGCAAGGAATTTTCTATGCATCTATCCTTGGGTTCAGAAGAATATTAAATTCCTCCTTTGAGAACCTCATTACACTATCAGGAAGTATTAGAAATATATAAGAGGAAGGAGAAGGATGAGAAAGTAAGACCTATGCATCACTCCATAACTCAGGTGGGAGAGGGGGAGGTGTTGTTCTCAGCTCCCAGGCAGGAGCTGGCAGAGGCTCACATGTATCCCACATATCACAGCTTTCCTTTTCCAATGACCTCTGCCTTCAGTCAGTGCTGTGTTGATGGCCTCAGAAGGTCCCTCTGGCTTACTTAATCCTAACAACAGATCCAAATTGCTTAGAAATTACACCATAATTACATTAATCATACAATTTGACACCACCATGAGAATTAAGCTATGCAAAGACTTTTTCCTTTCTGTGCTGCGCAATTATTTTTTTCTGTGATCAGAAGGCACATATTTATCATAACAACTTGTCTTGAGAGATAAAAGTGCAAATTTTTTTAATTAATTACCACGCTAGAAATTTGAAATCAGATATAAACAGATTTGACTAAGAAATTAAATGTGATTGGCTTTCTTCAAGTTATTTTCTTTAAAGAAGAGTGCTGGTGTACATCCAATTTTTTGCCATCCTTTTCAGTTACAATAACTTTACAAAATCAAGTTTTCCTGAGGGCAGAATCTATCAATAGAATACTTTCACATGCTGGGAGAAATTTCTCCCAGTCAACATTTCATCCAGTAGATTGATTCTGCTTTTCCTCAGGAACATTATTTTGCAACCATGATGAAATTCTTATCACATTTTATTTCTTGTTTTAACACTGGATTAGGACAATAAAAAATTACTGGAATTTACTTCTATTATGTTCTTTGCAACTAAAATTACTGAAGACCAGGGATATGCTAAGTGACTCTTAGTGGTTTGCAGTATTTTTTAATATATAAGCATAACAAGCTTATATTATTCGTAAAATATTCCTTCAATTTTTACCATTTGTGAACTAATGCTACTGAATTACAACAGCAACAAGAACTTTGTTCACTACCATGGCTAAAAGTCTGAATTCTGCCTACATTACAACTTCTGCCAGCACTGTCGTTAGTTTTGGATTACCCTGAATACCTAGCCATTATGTTTTTTAACGTTATAGCAACAAATGACAGATTGGATCCTCCAAACATGATATTTGTACTGTATGATTAACTCCTGCTGTTAATGGAGACTACTTGAATATGCAAGCAGTAATTACAAAAGAGAACTCTCTGGCCAAAGCCTTTTATACAGACAATATCAACAGTCCACCTCTGCTGGCTTCTTCTTTCCCAAGAGACACTTTTTTGGGAAATATGTTCAAAATTATCAATAATATTTTCCTGCAAAAATAATCAGAGCACTTAGTTATTACAAATTTACATTTTTTGTTGATGATTTTGTTGGTGATATGTGAAAGTGATTGTTCATCCTGATAAACCTGCTTTTAGAGAGACAAGAGATTCTCTTCCTATATCAATTTTGTTTTCTTTATATTGAAGAGGAATCAGAGATGGATGTAGTACTGCTGCACTCATAGCTAGTGAAACATGCACAATAGCAGCTGCTAAGAATGAGAAAATTAATTGACATGTAAACATTTTTAGAGCAAAATTAGGAAGAAAATACAAACAAGGTCCAGATAATTTAAACACCATTGTTGTTATGCACAAAGTAAAGCATGCCATTTTTGAATGTATGTATGCAACTATTTTGAAATCTTAGTATCTTCAGTATAAACACATTCAAGATTTTTATAAGCATTTATTGTCAGAAAATTACAGAGCAATACATGATTTACATTTGTCTTATCAGAACATAAGACATGTTCATTTTTTCATATCTTGCAGGATACTAAAAGAAGATCAACTGGTAAATATGCTAAGTCATAGTACAGGGGGCACCCATGCAGTCAGGAGGAACATGCCCAGAGCTCAGCCTAAGCATGATGTGAGTGGGACTGACAGGATTGGGTGCAGAGTCAGAGTGTGGAAAGGCGACATTTAGAAAAAGTGACACAAGTCAAATGCAGTGCATTACTGATTACTAAGCTGCAAAATCCATGTCTTAACACCTGACAAATTAAAACTTTTCTGTGTATCTATGTTGCTGAGGCAATTTATCACAGCATGATGTTGCATTGGCTATTCACAGCTCCTTCACTAGAGCAGTTGGATACAGCTCAGTAATAAATGTATTTATATTTTATTCTTGTCTTTGTTCCTGTGGATCTTCTCATTTTCTGTGATTGCTAACAGCTCCTTCTTGTTTACCTTTATGGAGTTTATAGAGCATATATGATAACTCATTCAATTTTTCTTTCTTCTTGATACACCACTTTGCTGCTGAGATGGCAGAAAGAGATAATCATAGGAGTGTATGGGTGCAATTACTCTTACTTTCTGATTTAGCACAGTACTCACAAATTTGTTTATTTGGTAAGACCACAGATATACAAAGAACATAAAGGATATTTTTACGTTCATGAGACATGATATTTTAGATCATGTAAGACAATGCAACTTTTGTCATATTTATTAACTTGCATGTACAAGAGAGAGGATTAGTTTGCATTTGAAATGCCTCTTTCTCTTGACTGTCTCTGTCTCTTCCCACCACCATCACAGCCTTTAGATCATTATCAAAATTCTGGGTGTTTTTCCTGTTTCTTCGTAGTTAAAGTAATGATATTCTAAATTGTATGTCAGTTTTACAACCTTACACATAGTTAGTTGATTACTAACTAATTTAGTTGATTACTGTTTCTTTAAGTAGAAGTATTAACACAAGAATAAATCCCTAAAATCCCTTGATAAAAGCAAGGAACAGCAAGACTCTCTTAGCTAAATTTCAATTTCACAGGTACAAGCATTTTAGATATTAGTAATAAATGAAGAACAAGTTCTCTTCTTTTGAACTAATTCTGCTTTAGTATAACTAAATGACATGCTCCACTGCCCACACTTCTTATGCCAAATGGATTTTCTCTTCAGCTTTTACAGTTTTAATATCTGTGATTTCTCAAATGCACACCTATAATTTGATATTTTTATTGCTTTCAGGGTGCCATTTGGGAAGACTCTGTCCTTTTCTTTGGTCATCATGCTAACAATTATTATCTAAGGTTAAAGATGAAGTAAAAGCATGTTCAGGAGGGAATTTAGTGGTGTTAAGATGAGGAAAATAAGTGCTGTCAACAACAGGCTCATAATTAGAAAGGAAAGAGCAAGACAGCGGTTCCTTACTTTTCCTTTTTAAAAACCTGTTCATAAGGCCTTCAGTTTATTATCTTGTTTCTAATCTTTTTCAAAATGTCAGGAAGACTTATATGTATGTCAGAGGTTAAGAGTCCTGAACTTCAGTACTCTCACAGAAGAAAGTTAACAAACCCTTATTTTATGTTCTAGTTAAAATGACAGAGAGTGAAAAATGCAGTTTCAAGAAATTATATCTATATGAAAAATTTAAAGAAACTGTGTAAAAGGAGAAACTCCTCAAAGTAAATTATTAAATCCCTTATCCCGATGGCCATTTTATTTCCAAAGTGTTTAGAAATTTTACTTTTTTTCCTAAAATATATTCTTGGTTCAATCATAATTTAAAAAAGAAAATCAAATTCAAATAGCAAAAATAATCCGTTTCATCTTACTGGAGTTAGTTAAAGCCGAAAGAAAGAAAAGCTGGTCTCTTCTTCTCAATTGCTATGGGAGCACAAAATATGTGAATACAGTCAAGTGCTTGGATATTTTTGTAGGAATAAAGCCATATGATACCTTTTACATATCCCAGAAATGTGAAAGGTATTGCCATGAGGTTCAGAAATAGACAGAAGGAGCAACTCCATGTTTGTTCTTCTTACTCCGGCTGTGAACTGCTGGTTGAACCAATACAGCACATTTGGCTAATCATCTGTATTCCTCACCCAGAATTTGATTATCCAGCCCCCACAGGGTAGCACAAGCTCACTTCAGAGACACCCCAGGGACAAAACTAACCTTGAGTCTTTCACAAACTGTTGCTGACTATATCCGTGTGATCTTACAGCAATGGGCACAGGAATCAATTTTATTTGAAATATTTAAATTTTTGCCTTTTTTTTTTTCAGTTTCATGTGGAGTGATATAGGAGAGAATAAAGGAAAAGATGGTATGGTGGGGGGGCCTTGTAGGAGGGTTGATTATTTTTAAATGACTTGGAAACTCTTCTTTTGGAGTCATTAGTATAGAAACATGCATACCTGAAAAATTAAATCATGTCTTTGTTTTTCACTGCTCAGCAGGTGAAGCTATTGGGGCAAATAGAAACTATTGCACTGCTAAAAGTATGTTTTAGTTTTGACAAAGCTAGAACCTAGTTGTAGAGAGATAGTTCCGGTGTTATATTTTAAAACAGCTTATTGTTTCATCTCTTAGTTTGAGATTGTAATTTAGGTACGGCCATGTCAGTAGAAGGAAGGTGCTGTTGTTGATTTGGTGGGGTTTCTACTGAACCCTGCTGTGCAGTGACAATGTGAACAAGTCAGTATATCAATTAGCACTGAAGACACCTGTATGAACTGTTCCTCAGTGTGCCACTGCCACTGTGCCAACACGTGTGAAGCAGACACCAGCCATGGCAGGGTCTGTGAGCCCAAGGGATGGGTAACTCCTGGATGGGCTGCCAGGGGTCCAGTGGTTCCAGTGTCTGCATGCCAAATGGGATGTGGAGTACAAAAGGTGGAGTCCCGAGCATGACAAGGTCCCATGTGCTTCCAGGTGGCACAGTAAATATGCTATCTCATGGCCCAATATGACCATGTTTCTGACAGTCTGGATACAGCTATTTCCAGGACAGCCTGACAAACACGTTCAGTCTTCACAATATGGATTGCCTGCATGAAAATGCAGCTTTTTTGCAGCTCACTAAGACAAAAGACTGATTTTTCAGAAATTACTGCATAAAATAAATCCTGTTCTTAGGAATAAAAAAGGAAACAAAGGGTGCTGACACTTGCAGGTATGCGTGTAGGAGAAATAAGGGGAGAAAGATGAATTTTGGAAATAAATAAAAACTGCCCTCTTCTTAAAATACAAGTAGTTCTTATCATTTGTTTTTTGTTTTTTTGTTTTTTGTTGTTTATTTTTAATACTGGCATATAAATTGATACCCATATTAATGACTCAAAGAATTTTTTCTCCAACACTCAGTCTTTGGACTATGCTACCCACTAGTTAGCAGGGCTATGTCTTCCCCATTGTGTGTTTGACAGAACTGTGGATCTTTAACTTCCTACCTCTGTTGACAGTACAGGGATTTAACACTGAAAGTTTCTTGTGTGCATTTGTTTCTTTTCTTTTTTTTAATTAAATAATTTTAATGAAATAATATATTGAGTAATTTATTGCATAAATATACCTAGTAAAATTAGAATAATTTTTTTTATTAAAAAACACTGTGTATTTAGCTAATATTAAACTTTAAAAAATGCTACTCAGGTGTATTTTCTAATACATGTAAATGAAAATTGTATCTGTCCTCTGAACAGATTCCTTTCATTGCTGTGACATCAGTAACTGAACTACAGAAGTGACTACATAAGCGAAAGATCTGTGATCCACCTCTGATCCAATATCATCCTTTATCAGAATAGTGGTTCATTCTTTTAGTAGATCAGCAAAAGCAAACAGTAGTAAAATCTCCCACACTATTCTGCAGAGACTGCATTCTGTAAAATTGCAACATTTGACCAAATGCAGATATAAAATTTAAAATATTAGTGTTTAAGCTGTATTGGTACATTGAGGATATTTATACTTCTAACATGGTAGCTTTTCCAGTGTCTTCTGCTTTTTGTACCAAATTCCTTTTTTACTATTTCTTTCATTTTAAAAATAATTAAATACTTTTTAATTATTTGTGATAGCTAGAACCTTTCAGATGCCTTGAGAGTCTACCTAGAACACAGGCTAGAGAGTGTTAAAGGAAAAATTAGGTATTTATTAAAAGGCCTTCAAAGGACACACCTTGGACAGTGCAAGAGCCCAGCTGAGGCTACACCCAAGATAGATGATGGGTCACACATTTTCACACTTTTATAAGTTTTGGTCCATTTGCATATTGGGGTTAATTGTCCAATTACAGCTTCAGGTTATGAAGTCCCATCCTCCCAATTTGCTCTCCTCAACTTTCTGTTTACAGTCTTAGGGCCTGAGGCTGCAACGGTGTCCTTGGTTCTCAGGCAGGAAAAGGATTTTTTTGTCTAACTAAACTGTGAAGAGAACTTGCTAACACTTTATATGAAGTTCAGAGTTGTATACTAGTGCAGTACAGGATCTCAAATATATGAAAGCTAAAACTTAAGGCATCATTTCCTCTATTAGAAAAACTTGGAACCTGGTAGTCTGCGTAAGTGGGAGCTTTCCATATGCAAATGCTCTAGCAGTCAGCTCTCTTGATAATGCATGAAAAATGCATTCAGGTATTTGCAAATGCGAGATTGCATGCACGCACCATAAAACTTTGTTATACTGCTCTGTGAAAATCAAGACTTCAGTTTTGTCCTCAGAGTCCTAGGGGATGCCTGTGCCAGCCTAGATAATTTCTGCATCCACGCTGCCGTGATACTCTGTCACACACGCCAGCAATTTTTTCACAGACTCCTATGTGAGCTGCCTGAGAAGCACACAGAGATACAGAGAAAGGCAGAAGTAAAGCAGGATGTACCCAGTTTATGAACATTAGCAGACCTGAGTGGAATATTTATATTCTTAATGGGATGCTCTTATTTCACTTGCCCTCCTGTTCCCCACCTTCTCTTCAGCAGGCTGTATCCCTGTCTGACAGCTGAAGCCTGTGTCAGTGACAGTACCAATCCCTGCCATGCCTGCCCTCACTCATTGTTCTGACATGGCAGCAATGCTATTTCACTTTTGGTTGGCATCCTATCAGACAAAAATATGCTGTGCACCATCCATCACAACTGTCCTTGTGAGCCTGTGTCACCAGGGGTAGCATATCCTGAAAAACCTGCTGAACCTAAAACTGAGCCACTGTTATCTGCAAATGCCTTTTGTCTTCCTTTGGGGATAGACCTGCTGGGATAACCCAGCAGTATCACTTATCTCCCCAAACTGTGCGTGTATCGGAGAAACAAAACACAGAGATTTTAATTTATAAAGTATAGTCAGATAGTAATTATTCTGTTGGCATGTTTATTTTGTACATCCTGGAATGAGGGATTTACAGTCTTACAATATCTGAACAGGATTTCAGGATCTGTGATCTCTTAAATGAAGTAGGTCTGGGGACTAGTTTAATTTAGGAGAGGTGTCAAATATTGAACTAATTTTTTGAATATAATTAAAGCAAATATGAAGCTTTCTCTGTTACTTACTCCAAACAGAATAAGAGTTAGAACAGTCTATTTCCAGAACAACTTAAATGAAAAAGTGTAAGAAAACATAAGTAGACTCAAAACTGTATTGCATCCCTCACACATCAGAACTTGGGGATACCTTGAAGTGAGCACTAGGTTTCTGGTGGGTAACTGATACTTGATCTTGGCCCAATCCTCTTGTACGAGCTGAAGCTAAGAAACATTTCCATGTTCTGGTTCATATTTTTTCATTTCTAATGAAGTCAGGCTTTTGAACTCTTTAAAGTGTAGGGAGGGCAAAAAAGGCTTTTGAGGGATAAAACTAAAATAAAGAGTATAATTTGCATGAAAAAAATGGTTAATTCTCATTAAAGGGTTAATTTTTCACTGATCTTTGATTCTTTATGGTGGTGACTCAATACTCTAGTGAATGGCATAAAATGAAGTAATGAATGAAGAAATGTACTACAATTTATTGTTGCTCAATTCTATTTTATGTCTTTGTGGATCACTGTATCAGAGGAGATTGAGCTGAGGATGGGTGGCAGCTGTTGCTAGGACAGCAGTGCAATCCTGCATGGACCAGACTCTACATCTGTTATATCTGTACAGGAGTGTACAGATAACACAATGAATGCCATGTGCTCAAGCACAGCTATGCTCTGTATAACACATTTTCCATAGATACAGGTGCAAACATCACACAATCCAACCAATATCCCATTGTGACTTATGGAACATGTCCATTACAGGCCACAGTATTGTGAATCCCTGGGAGGCTTTATTGCTGGATGCACATTTTCCTTTTCCCTAAATTAAAGGAGCTTGGGTTGACAGTGATCACACAAATGAGCAAGAGGCAAATGTAAAAGGTGAAAACCTTCTTCCTTCTTACTGGAGTTTATCAACTCCAAGTCAGGGAGTTAAAAAAAAAACAAACAAATGAACAAAAAAAGAAAAGATTTAGTGTTCATAATATTATAAAACATGCAATTGAATAGTGAAAAGTAGCAATACTGACCTAAACCTGATTTTATTACACTTGAGGGGAAGGTCATCCAAAGTTGTAACTTCTCTTATATCATCACTGCTTTTACATTCTGACCTAATTGCTTGGAAAATAGGTTAAAAAAAAATTAGGTATGGAATTCTAAATTATTTCAAGATTCATATGTAGTGTCTGGCAACATGAAAAATTTGTAAGGTTGAGATTACAGCAGAGCACAGGTTTGCACAGCTGTTTGTAGGCTGCTGAGTCAATATATATCAGAACACCACAAATATTTTTAAAGGTTAATTTGTATCTTTGGCTCTGCTTGCAAGTAAAAAAACAAATCATGATGTTAACAGCAGTTAACTAGTTGAACATGAGGAAGCAAGGGATTAGTAGACAGTATGCTGAAGAGTTATGTTGAATCATATTAATTTTTATTCAGAGGGATCATTCAGCCTACTGTTTTCCTCTGGCCATTCTGTTTGTTGCAATGTAAGATTTAGGGGTCTTATTTATTCTTAAAATTAATTAAAATAGCAATGCTAAAAGCTTTAAAAATATGCCTGCATCTTTCATCTCTCCTTTTACTCCCTTCCTCATTTTAAATGACAAGTATGAGACTAGTGGTTTATGCAGTATGTCCAGAAGATTAATGTTTCCAGGTGATCTTAGAGAGCTGTTTCATTTGAACAGCCACCAGAATTTCTTATTGCACAGAGTAGGGGGAAAAAAAAGAAAAATAAAAAGAAGAAAAAAAAAGAAACAAATAATCTAACTATCTAAAAGCTGCAGGTACTGAGATTTAAGATAGATCCTTGTCATCTTCCTTTAGCAATAATACTAGATAAGAATTTCAGGTTTTGCATTTCTGAGACAAAGGAGTGCTTTGTTTTTCTATATAAAAGCAATTGGTTCCAGCATCCACTTCGACAAAACAATTTAATGCTAGACTCAGGAATTCAATATTCCTTAGTGTTCCTTTGTAATCTTCGATATTCAGACACTATGTGATAAAGGTGATATGCAAAACTTGACCAACATTTTTCCAGGTGAAAAAATACATGCTTCTATTGCAAATATTTTCACACACAAGTATACACATACAAATATATAAAGGAAAAGGAAAATGCAGCAACTTTGTGTAGGGGTTTGACACATGGCTGAAAATTTGATTGGGGATGAGGGTTGTGCCTGTTTTAACTTCATGATGAAATTGCAGAAGAAATTCTATGGCTTCCAATGAGATCCAGTGCAAAAACAAGGATTCAGAACTCCTTACAGGAATCTGATACATGCGTCCAAAATGTCTTCAAGGAAGCAAATGTCCAAGTGGTGTTCACTATCTTGTCCAGCTTTATGTATTTCTTATCCCAACTGCAGTTAAGATTAGTTCCCAAAGCGTTTTTGCAAACATTTGTGATGTGTGTTTATGTGCAGCTTGCTCAAAATAATCACATTGTGAAAAAAAGTTGGAAGTATCATGGTCCCACAGTTTTCTGGGGAGAAAAATTAACTCAGAGTGGAGGAGTTCTTGGTTCCTATGATTTCTGAGCCAAATTACACATTTTCTTTGTGGGTAGTAAAAATAGACAGTTTAATGGCAAAGCTGGCTTAGACAGAAAATGGTACTAGGAAGTATAAAAGAGCATGAACCAAATTAATGTAAGAGGTAGTGAACGTTCAATGAAAGCTTCTCTAGCACTGTGTACTAACATGCATAGTAATTATTCCTCTTCTTCTTTACAATTCAACTTAAATATGTCATGGGGTCTTTTTGATAATACTTTTGATATTGAGACTTGATATAATGAGGTGCAAAATAATTGTTTTATTTCATAATAGGATTTTTACTAAACTATTACATTTTTCCTGTTATTGATTCTTTACATATGCACATTTTTGTCATTGATAATATGTAGTACCTTAAATCACTTGTAAGAGAACCTCTGAAGCAGCATTTAAAGTACATTTGCATGCAAACCCAAATGTAGAAATACAAAAGTAAAGACCAGAAGTCCGATAAATTGCATGGAGAAGGATGATGTTTTACATTTCAAGAAAGCGTTTCTGACATGACTTTTATGATTCTTGTTATTACTGATGAGTGAAATAAAGAGTGTTTGAAAAAGGGTTTGAGGCAGTTAAGAGTAGGGGGACTATAAAACCAAAACAAAGCTCACTTTTTGTTGAGAAACTTTTTTTCATTTTAAAATGCTGGCATTGATATGATGTCAGCAATATGATCTATCATAATATCCAATATATATATCATATACCATATATATCAATGCATATACCAATGTGGTATACCTGCAAGAACATAGTAATAGGACATTTATGTAGTCAGCAAGGCTTTTTGAAATTGTAGTGATTTCTGGTTTTAGGTCCTAATAGTTAGGTACTGACAAAATCAGTGTGGGAAAAAAGATAATGCTTCATGCTTTAGGACTTAAAGTAATCCTGAATTGCTAAGCATTTTAGGAGGAGAATCTTGCTTATATGATACAAGAACAGAGGGAAAATTCTACCTAATTCATGGTTCTTGTGTTTCTTTCTAAAGCATCTGGGGCTGCTGAAGGCAGAAAATTACAGTATATCAACTATCAATTTGACAAGATACAGCATTTTCTCTATTCCTATCAACTCTTCTATTTCCCTTGCAGGAATGCCACAGAGATACAATAAAACAACAGTGCATATCATTACTTTTGAAGATTTTCGGTATTTGCAATTTTTAAATGCCTTGCTTTTGCAATAGACTTCTATGTTTTGCAGTCTTGTTGCCAAATGGAATCCACTGGGAAACTTCAAAAGCTACCAATGAAAGAGAGTTAGAATATAGTTAGAACCTAAGCATTGCTGTTAAGGAAATATTGGATTTGGCATAGCTGTTTTGCTTATCACCTCCACAATAAAATTTCATTCCATGTGCTAAATTTCAATGGAATGATCTCCACTTTATCTTCTTTATGTCACTCCTATATTATTTTATAATACTAAATCTATAATAACATTAACATAATATTTATAGTTTTTCCATTATAAGGTATGAGCCAATTCTGTAGCTGTCCATCTTATGATTTACAATGTTTGTGTTACAAAGACAAAATTTTCAGGACTGTATTATGTTATATATTGGAAATAAGGATTTTTTTTTTTTCTCAGTGATGGTGGTAAAGCACTGCACAGGTGGCCCAGTGAGGCTGTGGATGTACCACTACTAGAAGAGTTCAAGGCTAGCTTGGACAAGATTTTGAGCAACCCAATCCAGTGAAAGATGTCCTTTCCCATGGCAGGAGAGTTGGACTACTTGATATTTAAAGCTCCTTTCCAACACACATTATTCTATAATTCTAGTAGTCTGTAATATGGGACACAATTTTTTATAATGCTGACACTGAAAAGCTACTACTGTATCTCAAAGAAAATTCTAGAAGACATGCTATGCAGTTCCAAAGTAAACTTGGAACTTGAAAAGATCCTCCTCTATAGATCTCTAAATCCACAAAACCTGGAGAATCATGAGCAGAAAGAGACTATATGGCAAGGAAAATTGAACAGCTGAAATTATTTGAGAGTAATTGTTTTGGGGCAATGGCTTTTTTCAAATGATGTGGGAACAACAGGAAAGCCTGCATCTTGAATCATCTGAGAAGTCAAGAACAGTGAAGATTAGAAGGATTTCAGGTCAGAGAATGAGGGTAAAACCATACATGTTTTGGAGAGGAATATTATGGGAATGTAGTGGAAGTGCATTTGGGGCTGCAGAGGTCCATTTCTGCCTCCCCCACCTGCTTTCCTGATCACTGAACACCATTGTTCAAGACTCATTGAAATCCACAGAATGATCCCTCTCTATTCTGTTGTGAGCCTGGATGAAAGCCTCCAGCCTGTGGGAATACCCTCAAGGTCAGACCTCAGCTTGAAGGTTTTGACAGCAAAGTTGAGGGTGTCATACATATCTACCCCTCAGTGATGGCTGTAATGCCAATCCCAGCCAGCCTTTCAGAGATACACACTGGCCTCACATCTAACAGCACTTTGAAGGTGTCCATCAACTTTTTCTGCCCCAAATCATAATGTCTGCTCCCTGGCTTTGGGGTTGCTGAAACCTCCTGCCCAAACCAGGAAAGGCTCCAGGTTGCAACATGCAGAATGACATGTGCATTACAAGGTATTTCTCTGGAAGCCACTCTGCTTGTGATGCCCAGAGAACCTTAACTATATTCATTTTGCAAGACTATGACAAAATGCACTTCACATGTAAGCAAATTTTGTTTTAATGTTCAAGAAATGTGATTAACAAGTTGAGATAATGTTGGTAATTTTTTGCAAAATGTTATTGTGATGGCTTTTAGAAAAAAAATTCTTCATGTATGAGTTGATAAAGTTGACCATCTGCAGGAGAAATAGTGAGTAAGACAAAAGGACTGGGGCAATGGGGATTTTGAACTCTCTTGTACACTGCAGATTTCAATTGTCATGAAAAACTATAGCTAGGAGCATGAAGTTAACATCAGTAAGAGAGTCAGATGAAGGGCCATGGGGCAGGGAAAGTAGCCAAGTATTAGAAGAGAGAAAGAAAAAAAAATGTAGTCTGACGACAAGTTGAAAATTACCAAGGTTTAGGGCATGTTCCCTAGAATAAATCAAGAAGTAGATGAGAGACTTTCATACTCTATCCCCACTACACTGTTTAATGTTTCTGCTTGGGGCTAATTGCAGTGCTGAGAAACTCAGACATCTAGTCAAAATGAAGCTTTGTCTGAGCCTCATGGTAATATCTTTTGTTATCAGAGAAAAGCAGCAGAGTTTGTTGGCTGCTGCCCTGTAATGATTGTGCTTGATCTGAAAGAAGACAGATGCTCTATTTTTTGTTTGTAAACAGTATCTTTACTGTGATCAAGAGAAAGCAAAGGTAATCATTGCACTCCTCACTGTCTGGAAAAAAGAGCTGTGAATCAAGAACCAGTTCTGTTTCCCATTAACAGCATCAGTGAGAAGGTAGAAGGGCAAGAGGGGATTACAATCGTATGAGAGTCCCTGTTTGAATTCTTTGTTTTGTTTCATTTTCTTGCTGGCTAAGCTTATAACAATAAAACTTCCTTTTTTCCTGAAGATAGCAGAAAGTTCCTGATGTACTTTTCTGTTGCTTTCTTTTACCCTCATGGCAACATTAATCTTCTGCATGTGCATAATTTACTAGTCCGTGTGTTGAACAAGTACCTGGTACATAGAAATCTTGTTCTCCGAGTGAGAAACAGAAGCTGCAAGCCTGATTAAATAAAAAGGATCTTCTTAGAGGAAGACTGTACTTGCTTGTATCTATAGTTTGTCTCTGGTGGGAGGAAACACACGTGACAGCTTCATGGCTGCCATGGCACAAACCAGGCTGTGTTTCCACAGTTAACACCTGAGCCCCCACAGCTCTTACAGAGTTGGTCTGCAGATAAGTGGCTATGGCCACAGCCACACAGTCCCTTTGAAGCTGAACCTGATTCTGTTGCATCTGCAAGTGTGGAACTTCCTGTAGAGGAAGGCACAAGCCCTGTGCTGAGGAGGAGGAGGAGTGGGCAGGATTGCCAGCAACAGGGCTGCTCTCCATCCCGGAGGAATCCCTTCACAAGGCACGTCATACTCTCTGTGGTGTTCCTTCCCCTGCACCCCAGTACCCCAGGGTGACACCTGCCACATGACAGTAATTCTAAAGATTCAAGCTCCAGAAGAGCAGCAGTTTTTAGGGTCCTGGCCACAGATTCTTCAATCACAGTGAGGTCCATGGACAGTCTCTGCTGATGGCACAACCAACAGGGCCAGGAAGTTTAGGCCAGGCTGTGGTGTTACTTGGGGTGGGAGGTGCAGGGATGGCAGCAAACAGACAAAAACCAAGGGAGACCAATGCCCCACCTCAGCTGTGAAGTACATTGGCATCCATTCTGGAATTGAGAGACTGCTGTCTCCAGGGCTCTGCAGGAATGATGTGTGATGGGCATACGGACAGGAAAGGATTTCCCCCTGTAGCTGTTGCCTGTCCTCACACCAACCCAATTCCCTGGGGAACAGAAAAAAAAAATCCTGCAAGACAACTCCTGACACTTTTGCTACTAAATGGTTTTAAGAATGATAGCTTATATAATCCCATAGCATCATTTCATTTTAGCAGTATTTAATGAAAGAAGAAATGGTTGAACAAAGCAATTTCATATACTATTCAACAACCAGCTCTTTCTGTATGAAGCATTAACAATAGCTGTCATCTTTGTTCAAAAAAAAGCTTCCAATTACTTCAATGCTAAGAAAAAGTCCAAATACTGAGAGCCCCACAAGTATTTTTAATACCATTATGGAAAAGGAAAAGGTGTGACCCAGAACTCCATTTAATATTTTACTATCCTTGAGAATTAATTTGAGCTTGTGTTCAATTTTCTGGAAAGTTTCATCTTAACAGCTGTGCAATTTGGGCACATAATGGAAGAGAACAGAGAGTTGTTCTTTTCCCCTCTGCTTTTTTCACAAGCTAGGGATGGAGGATAGGGAGGAGATGACATGTAATCAATGGAACATATAAAGTAAAAAATAAGTTTATGACATAAAAAATGTCATATGACTTCATTAAAATTTCTTTAGCAGGCAGCAGGGAAATTTATAAGACTAGAGACTAGTAGACGGAAGAGTATAAAAGAAAGATAGATTAGCCTTAGCTTTGCTGGTGTACAGTGTTGCTGTAAACCATAGGGCTACAGGCTTGCTCTAAATTGCATCTACCTCTTGGTCTTTCTCTTCTACCCCACATAATTTTGTCATCTAAAAGAGGAGAAAATGCATCCTGTTCTCTCTCTATCGATACTTCCCTCTGTATACAGATTGTACATTCACTGTTGAATTCCTTCCTATATCCTAATTTAAATTAGCATCTCTTCCATTAAGTGTTGGTCTAAAGCATAGCTGGTCTGGAAATATACAATGATGCATTTTTTTTCATCCAAAATTTAAGTCATATAAGTGTACAAATGTTCAAGGAATGTCTCCATTTCTGTAACCGTTCCCAAGAATGTGTGGAAGAACGCTTCATGAAACATGTCTTAGAAAATCAGCTTCTGAGCTTTAAAAGTACTTGGAATTTTCTTAGTTCCAGGTTTTGGGTTCCAGTCTTTCTGATGTGCAGCCCATACACAGAGGTTGCATCCATAATATTAAATTATAGGCACTAATTATAGGTAGTGTTCTCTTTCACTGGGCAAAATGCCTGCAGTGGCCTCTAGGTTGTGAACTTTCTATATAGAAATTGCATGGACAATACTTGTAAACTGTGGCTAAAAGTTTTGGGAAGAAACAACAATTTAGTACAACAGATGAAAGAGTACTAGTGCTTTGAAAGGGCTCCTTTTAACTTTATAGGTTAGATGTAGCCCAAGATATAGGCTCTAGATTGGCAGCAGAAAGCCTCAAAATCCTGGTTTTCATGGACTGAGTTAGTGCCTGTTGAAGCTTCTTGTTTATGGCATTTGCTTTTGTGAACCAAAATTATTGTTTTATTTTGTTTTTTTCCTTTTAAATAACACTTTTTAAAGGATATTAAGAAATACTGAAATACTGCTAGGGTATGAATGCTCTTTAGGCATCATTGCTTGCACTTACAAAGCCTTTTTAAAGTCAGCTGCTGTCTTCAGGACCAGATTCTCAGATGACTTTGCCAAGGAATCTGTGAGCAAAGCACAAGGACTAGCAGACACTGCCTCTCCAAAAATGGGATGTTCACATCTGGAGGAGGTAGGCAGTCAGTTGTAGGAAACATGATAGGAGAAATGTAGATCCTGTTGTGTTGAGTTGCCTTTTCAGACAATTTTATGTTGCCGCTGAATACAGTGAGTGCTCTTCTAAAGAGGTAATCATCCTCTTTTTAAAATTATTTTTATGTTTTGTCATTAATCACTAGGCATTTTCAGTATAATTACAAATGAAAATACCATGCACAAAGTCAGATCTATTCTGCTGATGACACACAACCTTGAATGAAATCTGAATCTCATTCTTTGACTAAGCTCTGCCATGATAATAGGAAAGTATAGAACTAAAACTGGATTTCTTTTGATAAACAAAGTAATTTCATTTGATTCTGAAACTACACGAGACCAGGATGCTGCATTACAATGTGTTGTTTTTCTGCATGTTCACTTTTATATTCATAGTGTTTCCATAGTATTTTGAATTTCAGTGATGAATTTATCTTGGTATTGATGTCTAAGTGAACACTTCTGGTACACAAGCAGAGAAAATAATGTGAGTCCCTGGGCTGCTCCATTCCTGCATAGAATTATACAATCATAGAATCATAGGCTGGTTTGGGTTGGAATAGACTTAAGGGCCATCTAGTTCACTCCTCCCTGCCATGGGCAGGGACACTGCACCAGACCAGGTTGCTCAGAGCCGTCTCCTATCTGGCCTTGAACACTTGCAGAGATGTGGCATCAACATATTCCCTTGGCAACCTGTTGCAGGGTTTCACCACCCCCACCGCAAAGAATTTCTTTCTAATGTCTAATCTACAACTTCTCTCACCTTGAAGCCATTATAAAGATATATAGAAGTCCCATGAATAACAGGCCCTTGTAAAAAGTTCCTCTTCAGTTTTTCTGTAGGCTACCTGCAGGTATTAGAGGGCTTCTAAAAGGTCTCTCTGAAGCCTTTTCTTCTCCAGGCTGAACAACCCCAACACTCTCAGCCTGTCTTCATAGGGGAGGTGTTCCATCCCTCTGATCACCTTGGTGGCCCTCCCATAGGCTTGCTTATAAAGGTCCAGATCCTCATGCTGGGAACCCCAGAGCTGCACACCATTCTCTGAGAACAGAGTAGAGAGGCAGAATCCCCTTCCTCGCCCTGCTGGCCACACTGCTTTGGATGCAGCCCACATTACAGCTGACTTTCTGGGCTGCAAGCACACATTACCAGGTCACAACAAGCTTCTCAACTTCCCCTTCCAAATCCTCAATTCTCAATCTGTTCTCCGCCCACCCTGTGTTAGTGCTTTGGATTGCCCAGATCCAGGTGCAGGACCTAGAACTTGGCCTTGTTGAACTTCATAAGGTTCGTACAGGTCCACTTCTCTCTAGATGGTATCCCTTGCCTCCAGTATCCACACATCTTGGTGTCATTGGCAAACCTGCTGAGAGTCCACTCAACGCCACTGTCTGTGTTGCCAAGAGAGATGTTAAACTGCATCAGCCCCAATACTGATCCCCAAGGAATGCCACTCATCAGTGGTCTTTTCTAGAAAATCTACCCATTTAATACATTTTTCAGTGTGACCATGAGCCATTTCTTTATCTGCCAGGTGCCAATTCATCAAATCCACGCCTGTCCAGAAGCAATGTGAATGTCTGTGTCCCTTGTGAAGTTGTCTGGTACATATTAATGTACAAGTGCAGTAGCTCATTTGACAGCATAAGGAGTGATATGTTTCTGTGTTCCTTGGGGTGGAATCATTAGCACAGGTAAATCTCTGCGCTGCTGACAGCAAATTTATATGACACAGAGTTTATGATCTAGTAGATGTAAATGTCTGCTGTGAAACCAATGATGGATGAAGGAAGAGAACAGCTTATCTCACAAGATTTCCAGTTGGGATAGAAATAATCTATCTTGTGAAATGCTGACAAGTTCGCTTCTAATCTTAGTTAGAAAATTGAGGCTGGAAGAGATAGTGCTGAAAAAATAATGGGGTGAAAATCTGTTCTAACTTTTCAAAGCATTTCCTACATCCATTCCTAACTTGCTACAAAGTGCTTAGGGAGTTGCAGAGCTATTCAATCACTTTCATATTAACAGAAAAGTCCCATGTGCACAGCTTTTCTATGAACTGTTTCCTGTGCTAAAGAGAATTTTGGGCTATTACTGTCTGTATAAAGTAGTTCACTGTTTAGAGATTTATTTACATGTGAGGGAATCTCAACTGATTCTGAACAGCTTTGCTACTGTTCCTCTTACAGCATCACCTTTCTGACATTTTTGATTGAAATAAAGAGAACACATAACAAGCAGCCTTAGCCTACACTACTCTACTCTACTCACCTTTATAGAAGTGGGTGTTGTAGAGCTGCAAATGTAGGTCTATAAGAACAGTCATCAGGATAGTACTGATCTGTCCCAGAAGGATATGAAAAGGTTTTTTAAAATGCGTAACTAAGGGTTTAAGGAGAAGGTCTAAGATGCAGCTCTGAAACAGGGAGTTGAACAGATGGGAGATGAAAAATGTGTGAAGATGATGCTATTGTGAAGAGGATACCACAGCCTCAGGTATTCCCCAAGAGCAGATTGTAATTCTACTTTTTATTCCCTTAAAATCTGTCCTACTTGTAGTAGGAGATGTTGAAAGCCAACACAGTCAATGACCTTAAACTGACATATATAAAAATAGTATGAAAAAGTCTAATTATTGCAAAGGTCACAGGATAAAAAAATTGTTCCAATTCTGTTGTTTCCAGGAACCAATGGAAATGCAACAGAGCTTTCAAAATTCCTCAGTAACTTTCAGAAATGTTTGGTGTTTACTTCGTTGATTCAATATTGTAGAATTTGTATGTCTTGAAGTAAGGGCGTCATAACTGAACTTATAACAAAAAATGGAAGACAAAAATAATATATATTTAATAAAGCACTTGCTAAAATTAAGGGTAGAAAATAATTTCAAGGAGGCATGAAAATTGTCTACAAATGTTCCTTCAATTTCAGAGTTAGATGAAACAAAAGAAATTTATTTTATGAAAATTATTATTTAATAGTAATACAGCTCCTACAGAAGAAACTGCTGACAGATTTAATACCAAAAATACTCTATATAAGGAAAATATTTCTCAAGTATTGTATATTATATAGTTCTACATAAAAGCTTTTTATAGCAGGTCCTTGTATAATTTTAAGTAAATATTGAATGAGCTCAAAATTTCAAAAATCAGTGTAAAATTATTTTAAATTTTTAAATATTCTTTTAAATATTTGAGGTATGACATTTCCATTGGCAGAGTATTTTCTGTCAAAAAGAAGTCTAAGGGACATATATATTCAATAATTCTGATTGTTAAAAAAGGTCAGATTGGGAGTTTTTTATTAATTTTGTGTGAAATAAAAGTATCCAGTCAGTAAACCTCAGGCTTTTACTGCATCTTTTAGAGTCAAGAATAATAAATAAAAATGTTTAAGCATTTAGCATCACTGCACTGGACAGTGTTTATTCCTACTCCTACACTTAATCTTTCTACTTCTCCCTCCACTATACTCAATTTCAGGTTAAAATAGACTTTGCTGAGAACATGTGTTTTCTTGAAAGTCTCGACCACTATGTGATTCCACATTTAGTGGGATATGATGTTCTGTCATAGCAATTTTACACTGAAATAATTCTGGTGATTTTTTTGACTGTTATTCTTTTTTTAATATTATTGAAGCTGAGAAAAGATTTAACTGCAGCATCCCTCAATATGCATTAAATTTGTTTCCTAAGCTGAAATTTTACTTTATCCATGTGATTCATTGTAATGTCAACTTTGCAACATTCAATCAGAATGGAGGAGCTTTTTAATATAGATTTGGGTTTTGTACAGACAGCTTCCTAAGCTCCAGAAGCCTTGTCTGTGCTTCTTTCTCCATGTATATCTATTCTAGCAACCATAATAAGAGACATCTATCTCCTGGTATATCTTTGAGTATGATTCAAATGAAGAGACAAATTTGAGAACAAGAATGATGTCTATAGAAGCCATATACCTATATCAATCTTATATCTATATAAGCTTGACTTTTTTTTATATTTCAAACATGAATCTCCAGGTAGAATATAAGTGAATTTTCAGTGTTCACAAGAGTTCTGATCTTGTTGAGAAGAAAAAGTATCTGCTGAAGACAAAACATTTGCAAGCTCAGATTTTCTCATTCTCCAAGGAATGATGCATTTGAGGTGGGAAATAGATGCTTTTTTTTTCTTTTTTAAGATCTACTTTCTGAGTGAATGATGAAGTAGCAGTTAAAAATCAGTGTGAATTTCTTTGGATCATAAAGGGGAGCTCTTCAGAGAAATTGCAGTCCTCCTCAACAGAATTTGACTTGAGATCATAGTTTATTTCACCATCTAAGTTACCACCCAAATCTTCCATATTAGAAATACATTATTGGCTTCACCAAGTAGAAAATTATGTGTTTAAAAAACGTTCATTTCTCTCTGTTAACAATAACTGATATTTTGCCTAAAATCTTCATGCATTAAATTAAAAAAATTTTGGAAAATGTTATGGCATCAATGCAGAAGAGGTAAAAACTAGACAGGTGTTTCAGGTATGCTGTCCATTTTCACTGCCTGTTACTCATTTTCAGTGACTTGGAGGGGCCTTTGCAAACTTACAGTTGTTTGACTTACTGATATCAAATATTTGCTTTCAGATATTAACATGGCAGGAGAACCAAAACCATACAGACCAAAACCTGGCAACAAGCGGCCACTTTCAGCACTTTACAGGTAAGTGAGATTTTACTTTAAGTTATTCCAATAAAATTTTTATCAGAAAAATTATGGAAACCTAAAATGTATCTACCAAAGGCAATGTGCAATGTTTACCAAAATTACAATGAAATCTAAGTACTTGTTAATGCTTCCACTCCTAGTACTACTATCAATATTTTTTTTCTTAAATGATTGTTATTTCAACTTTCAGTTCTTACGGTTCAGTAATGAGGCTATGGCCTCATTTTTTGTGACTTTTTTATTTGCAATGATCAGGGAAATAACTAAAATTTTGAGAATAACAAAATTGGTTTCCCCTGGACTTTTCTGTCAGAGGTGAGAACCGAGTTCTGACAAAACCGGACTTCTTCCTTGGCTGTTCAGGAGGGCACTGAGAGTGTCTTTCTCCTATTCCCAGGTGCCTTTTGTCATAGAGCTTTTACAAACTTGAGGAAACATCTACCTTTTTTTCAGAATCAATTATGTTTAGTGAAGCAATACAGATTGTTGGGACTACCATGCCACATGTATTTCTGCTCAGTAAACCTCCCTTCTCATGAAAGTACTACAGGAATTATGCTCCAGACTCATGGAAGGACAGGGCTGATTTCTACTGTAGCTAAAATACAGGTAGACTGGCTCTGAGAGTAACACCTCAGGAATGAAATCAGACACACTTGAGGAGCACTTATTCATGCCTTGTCTGGTCTGAAAGCTTCAGATAGAAATTCGGGGGGTGGATCTCAGAATAAACAACCAGAAGCATTTTAGGTCTGAGCCTCCATGCTACATAGAAGAAATTTGAAGTTTTATCATATAGCTGCCCCTAGTTGAAGGGATAGAAATACTATTTTTGGAGAAGAGAATCCCTGTTTCATGATTACTCTCAAATGCAAGCTGCTCAACTCTAGGTGTCCCTGGCAACCTTGGTCTACTCTGTCCCTGTACCAGTATTTCAAAAGATTTTGAAAGATGTTCTGTGATTTCTGGCATTTATATACATTTCCACCTCTGAATTTTTGAAGGCTTTCTCATAAATATTTGTTCTACAGAAAAGATAGGGATAAGAGAGACCTGTGGAAAGTTCTAAAGGAATTTTAAAGAGGAAAAACATCTTAGATTATGTCCTTTCATGGATGTAGTGAAAACTATTTCTCTAGAAGATCATGAGGTTTTTATGAGCAACCAAGAGAATCCTCCCATTTTTCCCTTCATCTTAATTCACCCTCTCTGCTCTGACCTTGTAAGACCCCACCAGGAGTACTGTGTCCTGCTCTGGAGTACTAAGAACAAGAAAGGACTTACAGGGAGCTTATAAAATAGAATACCTTTTAACATGGGCAGATGGTGATATGATAAAGGTGAACAGTTTTCAACTTAAAAAGGAGGGATTTAGATTAGATGTTAGGAAAAAAATTTCTCAGAGGAGAGTGAGGCACAGGAACAGATTGCCCATGGTAGTCGTGGTTGTCCCATTCTAAATATTCAGGGCCAGGTTGGATGGGGTCCTGAGCAATCTTACCTGGTGGATGGCATCCCATCCATCCATGGTGTGGTGGTTGCAACCAGATGATCTTTAAGGCTCCTTCCAACCCACTCTATTGTTCTATGGTATGGTCCCTTCCAACTCAAGCCATTTTATGATTGTATGATAACAAGCAACTTTGTCTCAGTATTGCTTAATCTAATGTGTGGGAAGATCAATGACTTACAAAGTTCTGGCAATGCTGAGAACATTTCCTTATTTCAGAACACTGTAACTGGATCTGACTGGGATGGAGTTAACTTTCTTCATAGGATCCTATATGTGTTTTGATTTTGTTACTAAAACACACCACTGTTTTGGCTGTTGCTGAACAGTGTTGGCACGGCCTCATGGTTTTCTCATTTTCCTAACCTGCCTTTGTATGGACAAGAAGTTATGGAGAAATATATCTGAGACAGCTGACCCAACCTGGCCAGAGAGATATTCCCTCATATAGTCAGATATAAAAACTGGGAAGGCTTTTCTTCTAAAGCAGCTGTTGCTTGGAGATTGCCTGGACAGCTTATGGGAGGTGGAAAGCAATTGCATTTGCATCATTTAGAATTTTTTTCCCTCTTCCCTTCCCCTGTTAATATCTCAATCTATGAGGTTTTTAACTTTTGATCCCTCCTTCATCTGGATAGGGGACAATGGTAGGGGAGTGAGACAGTGACTATGTGGGTGCTTAGCTGCTGGCCAGGATCCACCAGCAACACTGAAGACAATTAAGAGGGAAGAGGTTACATTAGATTTGATTTGACTAAGAGAGTCATTAGTTAAAAATTAAGTTGTCACAAAATAGTCACTGTTAAAAGGAAGGACTGTAGGTGAAAAGAGGATAATGCATTTCAGAAAGGACAGAATTAAATGAGCTCAAAGATCAGGTAAGTGGAAAGATTCTTGGAAAGAAATTTGAGGGACAAAAGAAGGGCAGGAAATCTTGTACTGACTGTGCTTAAGGTAGAACTGAAAATTCTCCTGAAGCAAAAAAAAAAAAAAAAATCAAGCAAAGGAATAAAATGACAGCATCAACTTTCTCTAACATTCTAAAAATCAAAAAGGAATTGTACAAAACGTGGAATCAAAATGCCATGACTGGAAAAGAAAAGAAGAGCAGAGTCTCCTACAGGATGTCAGAAAGGCTAAAGCACATAACAGGTATGAGAGATGCCCTATAAAAGGTAGCTAAAAGATTGTCATTAGAGTAACAACCTCTGATTTTTAGTTAGGAAGAAGAGAGCAGATAGTAGATGATACAGAAAAGGCTTCTTCATCAAAAGTGGTTACCTGACCACCTATTTTAAAAAATCTATTTTTACCAGAGGATATGCAATAAAAAATTGGCTAACCAGTGTTTGACTAAGGAAATGATCTGATAACATTCACTGTAGTGTGTTCAAAGGACTAGCTGAATCTGTGTGTGGGCTATTAGTGATTCTTTCAAAAAAAATTTATGGAGGTCTTGTAAGGTAAAGAAACAGTAGGTATGGGAAGGTGTTATACCTATTTTTAAGAAAAAGAGATCCATCAAATTATTAGCTCAGATTAGCTTTGATTTTAAGAAATGTACTAGAACACATTATTAGAAATCAATTTATGAAGACCAAGAAGTTAAAAAATTGGGTAAAAATCAGGAGTATATTATGCTGAAGCAATATAACTTCCTTCTTGAACAAGACAGCAAATTTAGTGTAGAAAGAGATGTGCTATATGGTCATTGTCATGGTTTAGCAATGACACTCCCAATATAGTCTGAGACTCTCCTAAATGAGATTCTGCTTGCTCACTCCACCCGTTTCCTTAACCCTTCCCACTCCAGGGATAGATTGGGGAATTGGAGGCACAAAGGGGTGAAAATTGCAGTTTAAGACAAGAACAATTTACTGGAAACAGAAATGAGATTTTTTTTAAAAAGGGAATGGTAGCAGCAAAAATACTAATAACAAAAGGTATAAGACAAAAAAACTATTTACATGGAAAGCCCATGACCATTACCAACCAGCTTTTGCACACCACACCACACTTTCTCCCAACTGGAAAAGGAATGCCTTTCTTTCCAGAAACTAGAGAACAAGTCCTTCTCCCCCACCCTTGGCAATGATGTAAAATGGTGTTCAACAATATTTGGGTCGTGGCCAGGTCCACTCAGCAGAGCACACAGCAACCCACAACTCCTTGTCTCAAGCAATCCAATCCAGTAGGCTCAGTCTCCTGGTAGCTGGGACCACAGGCACACACCACCACACCTAGCTACTGTGAAAAAATTAACTGTCCTGGAAGAAACTAGGACAGTAATTTAAACAATTTGACACTTACTTTTCAGTTTTTGTAAGCATGTTCAGGAAAGTTGTCTAGAAGAAACTGTCTTAATGTAGACATCCAATGGAAAAACAGTGACTGCACAGCACAGTATTAAGGATAACAACTGTTAATTACTCAGTTTTCTTCATTACAGATTTTTAAATGGTATTTTTCATATGTGAGACAGCATAAAGAACGATTTCAAGATAAGAAATCAGGAGTGCTGCACAGGCTTGAAGGATTTTATTTACTTTGAAATACTTGAGGCTTCAAAAATGTCCAAGGAACTCTGCATCTCTGAAGCTTGTATCACATTTATAGGTGGACATACACATAAGTTATTAATACAGAGCAACGGATGTCTATGATGTGTTCTAGCCTCATAATTTGCGTGTGTGTCCAAGTCATCAGATTCATTTTTTCCTGTAATGGTATAATACTCTTAAATATCTCAGTTCAGGTTCTACATTCCTTTATTTTAATTTTTCTAATTTTATGATCTGTGTGAAAATAATTTAATCATTTAATCTTACCTATGTGAAATTTAGCATGAGCCTAAATGCGAGACACAAAATTTTTAAGGTGCAAGACAGACAAATAAAAGGACTTCCATTTCTTGTTTAGACCTTAAAAATATTTTGACAATATTTAGTCTTTGCTTCCGAAAGCTTTTAAACACATTATTGATTTTAAGCATGCTCATCGAATATATTAAAATGTACTTGTTGTAGTGCTCAGGAATCAGGTAAATTCTATCATAGCTGTAAACTCCATCAGCATCCATCCTAATTTGCATTGCTGTTCAGTATGTGAGGGGGGACCTAAATCCCAGAAGATTCAAAATTGTTCTGAATTTTGTTTTTGGCACACCACTTCTGCAGAAAAAAATCTACATCTTAAAATTGTTTTGCATCTTGTATTGGTCTAGCCTTCAGCAAAAATAAATTGTACTGGCACATCTTAGTACCTTTGAAACACAAGGTGAAGATTAAAGGTGCAGACACAAACGTGTTAAACCACTCTTTGGGAGCAATGTTTTGGTGAAATAAAGCATCACTCTTTGTCTTTTTTAATTTAGTAGTGTTCTGATCAATATTTCACAAAGCAACATCTGTGTCACCATATGAAAACCCATTTACTGCTTTTTTTCCTGTGTTTATTCTGCATCAGACCAAAGTAGTATCAACCATAAGTACTCTGATGGGCTGTTTTTCTGCTTCTCTACATCATAAAATGTTTTAATTATTTGTTGTTCATTTCAGTCCGCTACCACCTTATATGGCATATTAAATGCAAGCCTGAAAGCTTTTTCTGCATTTCAGAAGCCTTTGTTTCTGTTATTAAAACCCCATGAGGCTCTCGGATTGCTGACTGGAGGCTGTTGATGGTGTGCAACCATTCCCAGTTGCTCAAAGAGTGGACCCAAGCCCCAGGAGAGGTGGAGCAGAGCCACCATGCACATGTTGCCTGTGGCTGGCCTTCCCTCAGGACATGCAGCATGTTCTTTCTCCATGGCTGTCAGCTTGGGAGCTGGCTAAAAGTCTTATCTGGCAGTAACAACGTTGAGAAGGTTTGAGAAGGATGACAAGGCCACCTAATTTTGAGTCTTTGGAAAAAACAAAAACAGTGTGCTACAGGCTGGCATAAGGGTGCCATTTTTATTGCCATGAAAATGAGCACAATTACTGCAGGCTCTGCTGGAGACCACATGGGGCATGGGGAGTCAAAAACCAATGGTGGTACTGAGAGCACAGTGTCCCAGATCACATCCAAGTCTGCTTTCTGAGAAAACTAGTTGCTTGACCAAAGACAAAACCCCAGGGGTAAAGTGATATTTGTACAGTGTAGGAAAGCAGGGGGTGAGGATTTGGAAGAAAAATGGAAAGGCAAGTTACTGGGCACTGCCAGTGCATCTAGTCAATCTCTTTGCGCTACACAGTTTAATGTTCTAATTGACCTATAAACTTTTTTAAAACTGTTTTATCTAAGAATAACTCTCCTCACATATACTATTTTCATCCTTGCCAAACTCCACACCTGTTTGGAGGGCCACAAGAAAAACTGGCTGGCCCCAGTGTCACATCCTGAAGACTCAAGCGAGGAGTCATTCACTCCCCAGCCTCCCGGTATTCCTATTGCTGTCTGGGCATGAAACTGCCTAGCCTAAGATCCATCCTGCTGAGGCACCTCCTGTGGAGTGAGACAATTAACAGAATGGATTTAGTGAATAGATTAAGAAAGCCAGGAAAAACTGAGTGAAGTAGCCTCCCCCTGTGTTGTCTTGGCTGTAACCAGAACCACCCACTGGTGTTGAGTTCCCACAGCTCTGCCCAGATGTAGCATGAGGTGACCTTGCAAAGGCTTCCCTCCAGGACAAGTTTTTCCCAGCTGTTCTCTGAAATTTCATGTGTATAGTTGGTATTAGCACAGTGATTTCCCATTATCAATCACTTCTCCACGTAATGCAATTGAAATGTGTGTTCAACACGCTTGATTTAACATGCTATGAATTATCTACATTAAACAGCCTTTATTTTACAACGACATAATTCCCATGGCCTCTGGAACAGATTATTTTATTTGGATGCCTAATATTAGCATACTGAAAAGGAATGTTCTCTTATTTACAAGGTATGATTATTTTCATGTCAATGTTCTACTCTTTTTGACACAACTATTTTATCAATGTCCTCAGTATATTTTACTTTTATAATCTCTGTCACAAAACTGATTATGTTATGTTGCACATCTTGGATTTCCTTTGGTTTTTCAGTCTTATAGCAGAGGCTGAAAGAATTTCTTGCAGTCGTTCTCTACTTTCTCTGTGCTTCTTACATTTATTGTAGATATAATTTATAGAGTTTGGTGTGGTTTGGTTTGCGTCAGAGTCATTCATTGTGTTGAGTTGCTTTTCTGAGCACTCCTGAGCACCCTTCATTTCAGGAAAAAGTTTGAAAAGGACACTGATGGGCAACTTGATTGTGTCTTCTAGTACAGGAATCTTCTTGAGATCATTCCTCCCACTTGAAAGCATTAACATAAACATGTTCTGTGCCAAACAAGCATTACTATTCCATTAGAATACTGCAGTATTTTGGAAAATTTTCTGTAATAGTGTGCCACCATTAGTGTATTATCAATCATTAAACCTGGCATATAATAAAAATAACTGCAGGTATAAGTATATTTCTTAATTGAATACTGTCTTAGAGTTCCAACAACTTTTTTCTTCATATTTTATTTTTCTTAATGAACTTTTGTGTCCATCATTACTGACCTACAAGAGACTAAAGACACAGTCCAGAAAACAGAAAACAAATCTGATCAAGTATTTTCTGAAGTTTAGTTTTGCATCAATTTGTGGTTACAACTCCTACTTTATTCAATAGACTGAATAAAAAAAAATGTTTATGAAAGAAAATTTTTCTATGATGATATAATATTAAGATTATATAGTGAGATATTTCTTTTGAATCAAAGTGATTCTTTTTCCACAGAAATGTATCCTCATGACATTTTTGATTACCTTTCTTCATGAAAAAAGCTATTTTATTTCAGTGCAGTGGAATGGATCTAAGATAAATGTTGCTCTGCAGCTCTTCTGAAAAAAAGTTTAAACTTCCATAAAATATCCCCACATTTCTGGACAAATTTAAGTAGAGAGAAGTTTAAGTCCAGTGGGATACTATTTACATTCATTTCATAAAAAAATGTTGCCAGTGATCACATTTGAAACAGTTATTGCTGTACAGAAAAAATATAATTTCATTTCAAATTCTTACTTGAACAATATAATTTTTTCTTGTGTTGAGAATTTAAATATTATTCCCAATTACATTACAAATCTTTAAAAGTACAAATAAAAAGCTACAGCAAATCTAGTGATTCAATGTGATTTGAATCACCTTTTGTTTATTTACTTACTTTCTTTCAAGAAAAGACCTCCATGTCATATAAACAATATCATAGAAATAATAAAAAAATCTGCTGTGGGAAGGCAGCACATGCAGGTCTTTATTTCTGAATTATGGTGGTGTAATTGTGATCAGTTTAGTCCCATAAGTGTTTGAAGCAATACATGTGCTCAGAGGGGCTGGGAGAGGCAGACAAAGAATTAAGTTTGCCCTTTCACATGATCACGAGTATGAATGTGCAGCATTTCATAGCTTTAGGGAGGGGGCAAATGGGGGAGAGAAAGATATCTCAGGTCCTTAGCAATACCCAGGAAAATCTTTTGCTTCTCTTCGTTTTAAAATAAATCACAGATAAAGAAATAGGCCAAAAGACATAAAAGGCAACTGGCATCTTGATTTCCTCATTCAGTTATATTATTCCTAATCTGTGTGGTAACTCCAACAGAAACTTAAGGCAACAACATTTTTTTTTTTAATCTTCTTCTTTCCTTTTTTAAAAATACTGATTGCTCCCCTTAAGAAGGGGACAAGGGCAGGTTTTGCCTCTAAGATCATCATTGTATGATAAATCTGAGATTTTTCTCCTGTTTGTTTGCTTTTATGCACCATCAATTTTTAAACTATGGCCTTGACATGGATCCATTTAGAAGTAGGTCCTATGTAAAGACTTGCATTTGTCTGTAACAAACTTCCTTCAAGCTAATCCTTAGGTTTATACAGTATTTCCTCAGGCTTTTTTCCTTTGTTGGGAGGAAGTGACTCCAGTTTATACACATCTGCCCAGGAGCTGCATCCCTCTTCCTATCTCAGTAGGAAACTCTTGCATAAGGTAACATATGGCACCATATGAATGATGTTGTCTTCTTCCACAGCAGCCCAGACACCATAACCACATCCATGCTCAGAGACTAGAAAATCTGGAGAGCAGTCTGTTCACCTACTATTGTTGGGGGTTTTTTTCTGGTGTTTGATTTTCTTTCTTTATTTTTCCTTCTGCTATGAAATCTGAAGCAATATACCATAGATGAAGTATCTAACTGTAAACTTTTTTCTTCATGGTTTTTAATTTTATACCACAGTAGAACTTCTGTTCCAAAATTTCTGACTTATCCAAAATTTCTGATCACATTGAAATTATTGACTTATTTCTTATCCAATTGTAATTATTATGACTCCTTTCTTATGAAAGAATTTTTGGCTGTTAATACAAATGAAAAAACTTTGGCTTATAAATCAAAAAGTAAATTCCTAAAAGATCCCAAGTATGGATGAGTTTGCTGGCAGGCAACAGAAAAAGTATTTTTAGTCATGTATTTGCTTTAAATCTTGACAGCCTGAGCCCTATTTCTTATCCCTTTTTACATGTGAGATTTCTACCCTTTATTACTCCATGGATTTTTGCATTTAAGGAATAAACAATTTGGACTCAGAATGTTGTCTTCCATATGAGGATGATGTGTTCTGTAGGTATTCTGCTGTGTTTCAGTTAGTGCCTTCAACATATTAAAAAATGAGAAACTGACAACATGGTATTTTTTTCTACATTTGAGTTTTAGTGAAGAAGGCATCACGGAAACAGTATCAAGATTTGCAGACAGTACTGTTCAGGAGCTGTCTTATTAAGTCTTAAAAGTAAGGACATAGGGTTCATGACAGAAAATAGAGAAGGCTCTGTCCTGGCATTGCAAATGAACAGAGAAATTCTTCATTTTTCAGGAATTTAGTAAACCCTTAACTGCTGCAGTAATCAGAGATGCAGAACACTGTGCTTCAGAGAACCACTGAGTGGACTTCAATCAGGCATTGGTTCTCACATAATGTAACACCTCTAATTCTAAGAAGGCTGTAATTGGGTCTGGGAGCTGCTGGAGTACTGCAAGGGCGCCATTTAAGTGGCTTACAGACAGTAACAGAAATATGATACTGGGTTATAAATTTAGTACTCTGAGGAAGTACTGAATAAGGAAGTGAATAAGGAAGTGAATTCCTTGTGAATAAGGAAGGTAGGATAAATGAGATACTGTAACACATGTTAAGGTCTTATGAATGATATTAAAAGAATAAATTTAAAGTATATTTAATTTGAAAGTATATTTAAATTGATTGTTAAGTAAGATTACAAACAGCATGGAAGGCTGTGTGCAACACAGAGAGGCAAGAGCAACATATCATGCAGTGAATTATAAAACTAAAATTACCAGGCAGCTTTATTTCTTGGGGAATTCTGTTGTCTTGGAGCATACTGTCTGAAAATATGCTAACCGCCCTGCCAGGACTGATACTTAGTGCTGTTGATACTTAATGTCAAATGTAATTTTATTTTTTAAAGGTTAGGTCACAAATTGCATGCCTTTTGGTATTGCATGACAGTATTCCTAAAACTTCTGCCAAAAGCATTGGCTATTTTATTGAAAAGTAAAAAATGTATACATAATCATATGTGATTTGAGTCCTAAGAAATGAGCATTTTCTAGTACCTTTTGGCATAAAAATGTATGTTGCATTTTTCAGCTTTGCATGAGTGAGATTATTCCAGGAAACAGCATGACAAACATGAATCTTACATTGTTAGAGAAATGACCCTGCTGTAACTGCTTTAAAGTGTTAGTAGTGTCATTGAGGGAAAAAGGATATTAAGCCTCTACCCTTGGGATCCTCAAAGGCAATGCCTGCATTAACCTTCATCTATTTGTGACTGCAAATAGCCACACAGCAAAGCAGTATTGATTGTGTGCATTAGATCAGTCAACACTGTTTTGTTCAACCCACCCTGAAGAACCCATTCTAGATGTTTTTAGATTAGTACATATTGACCTGAGTGTTCTTAGTCTGCTTTAGAGCAGAAAAGGGTCAGGTGAAATCAAATTCATGTAAAGAATGATTAAACCTGTGAGGAAGAGAACTCTAAGGCACACTACTTCACTATATTTTTCTTAAAGTTCCATCTTCTCTTTGAATCATAGCTTTTTGCAAAATTCAGCAGCTTGTAAAAATCACAGTAAAAATCAAATACAAAATGACAATGGCATGGAGTTATTTTCATTCTACAGGTTTTGTTTTCTTTGTTTTCTTGAACAAAGGTACCAAACTGAGCACATTTTGAGTTTGGAAACTTGCAAGAATCTCACTATGAATCTGAGTGTGAATTGCTTCATGACTGGAAACATCACATAGATGTGATGTATGGGTTAAACACAGTTTAGCTTATCACTCTGCTTGGCAACAGAAGACTTCTCTTGGGTGCCATGGGAGGAAACTGGAATCCATTGTTATCTAAGAAGATTTCCAAATGTAGAGACTGAATTAATTTCACTCCAAGTCACAGTTTAGTTTTTCCTCAGACATACTACCAGGATTTAGTCAACTATGAGAATCCATGCCACTGTTTATGTTATCTTTGGAAGTTTTGGATCCATAAAGGAAGATGCAGCAAAATCTAACCTGTAAAATCAGACAGAATACAACTTTTAAATTATTTGGAGCTTTTAGATTTACCTCTCTTCTTGCTGCCTGAAATTTAGGCCACCCATTTATTAGTATTATTGGAAATTATTTCTTTTTCTCCTTTAGTTCTCCTGATTTCTCCATGCCACCCTTTCCTACCAGATCCCCAAAACCCTTCCATCTCACGTTATAACAGTAATGCATTCAGTATCCAATATGACAGTGTACATTTGTATTAGTATATCAAAAACTACTTCTGCATATTCTGGTTGAAGTGTTGAAGTCTCATCCTAACCTCTTGCTGCTGCGAAAGTTGGTACAGGGAAGAGGCAGTCTCTTTAAAGCACTTCCTCCCTGTAGGCAAAGATACCTTTTATTCAGTTTTTTCAACTGTCAAAGATAACTCCAAACAGATTATTAATTGCATTCTACTTACTAATGGTGAAAATTACCTAATTACCCACGGGGTAAAAAATCCTAGAGGCTCCTGAAACCTGTACTTATGACAAGAATTTCATGTTTATACATTATGTAAGATACAGATTTTGGCAGGAAAGTAGCAAATTTGGGCATGTTCTATGTACATCTGATACATCTGGTACACATGCTACACCTCAGTACAGGCTGACACCAGGTATTGTCAACAGCATCCTGTGCTAAGTGTTCCCTCAAAATCTTTTCCTGCAGATAGTGCTATGGCACTACCCTGTTCTGGGGTTAGGTACAAAGTAGAACTGGCTAAATAAAATGCACTATATCAATAGTCAGGGGGTTTTGCAGGGTTTTTAAAAATATAATACAATTTAATTTAATTAATTTCAAAAACCTTGCACATATTTTCTGTTGTCAAAACATGTAAAACAAGCATGTTATGTGTATATACAAATATATATAAATATATATGTTGGGCCAAAATTCCATTTCTTCAAAACACTGAAAAGACTAAAGGCACCTCCATCTTGCAGCATATTAAATGCGGAGTAAGTGCATGAATGCAAGCCAAACCCAAAGGTGAGCAGAAGCATTCCTAGACAGAAAATCAAGCTGTCTCATGGGAACCAACTATACTTTCAGTTTTCTCTAGCACAAGAAATTAAGCTGTGTAAGATCCATATCACCTATGGATGTCTTGGGAGGTTTTCTTCTTCTGGGTACAACTTTTTCCTCATGGACTTGGGGAAAAGCTGATTCTTCAAGAAGTGATTTAAGTTATTCTCAATCTTAAATAATTAACCTAGTCAAAAAAGTCACAAAATATTAGAAAAAAATTATTTTTTTTAATCAGTCAGAATGTGTAATGTGTTGTGATATTTTCATAAAGGACTAAACATGTATTATACATCTATTAAGGATTATGTATAGATCTGCATAGAGAGAGTCTAGTAGCCAAAGGGATAATCTTGTTTGATAATCTGTTTATCCCTAGAGTGCTTACTAGTGTAGTAGCTTTCTTACTAAATAAATTCTTCAGTAACTAGTCAAATTTAGTTTTAGTACAGTGGAATATTTCAGTCATGAACTTTGATTAACTATGATCTGAGACTAAAAGAGAGGAAGCATATGCTGATTAAAAGACACTTCTCAATCAGCTCTGAGGAAAGATGTTTAAATATGTCCTCATAACTAGCAGTCTCCTGTTACTCAGTTCTTCCTTTCTTGAAAAGATTTTTGCAATACTCAGCCAGCTGTCCTTCATTTCATATATGTATAAAATAGTTCTTGTCCTCAGATTCTTACTCTGCTTTTCTTTTTGAAATTTCGTTACTCTGAATTCAGACTAATTCTTCAATTTATTAAAAAAAATCAGATTTTAACTCTCTTCACTGGATGATTAAAAGAACTGCTTTTTGGTACCCATCTTACATGTTAAAATATTTTATTTAAGTAAATAAAGCATAAGACTGAGTATTCCTATTATTTAATGTGGCTCTCTTTCCTATTGGCATAATTCTGTGTTCATGGTCATGCTGGATTTAGATTTTATTTTCTCAGCTTGATTATGAGACTCTCATATCTCAATATCAAGACCTTTAAAAATGAGACTAAGTCTTACCTATCATATGTTTTATCATTTTTCCACCACGTCAGTTATTGCATCCAAGGACTAAGTGAGAAATGACACTTTGAGCTCACAGTATGTGGCTTGAGTGATGTATTTTATTTTGTGCTAGAATCTTTATGTTCCAATAAATAACAGAAGCACTTGGGTCCATGGAACACAACTTATCAAGGCACTGCAAAAGCTAATACATAGTATTTGACATTATTATGACGATATTCATGAAAACAACAGTTGGTTGTTGTTGCTTTTCTAATCAGAGTTATCAATTGCAATGTCAAACACCAGATGGGAGCAGAAGTTATTAAATATGCTAGGGACAATTGTAAAAATTGACATAAGCTTGTAAATTATTCTTCCATTCCCTCTTCAGTGCGTCTGAAGCACTTCTGATACATTAGATCTTCTATACAGTCTTTCTATCATTTATTTGTTCCAGAATATGACAGAGTTTCTTGATAAAACTTGTCAATATTTATAAAGATATATGGAAGCTTCAGAAGACAAAATGAGCTTCTTATCCTATTCTATTTGATAATGATTACTGGAAATGTCCAGGAAAATTATCTTGGATTGAAATTAAGTCACAGAAACCAGAAAGGAGGGATTACCTAGTGTACACCAGCAATTGTTCTTTCAGACTGAAGAGATAGCTGAAGTTATATGAAATTATATTCCTTCTGTAAATTAAGACATGCTTGTATTAGGCTTGCTTGCATTGAATAGAAATATTGGGAGGTGGCAAAATTACAATGCACATGCTTTGAAAAGAAATTAGATGACAATATATAACACTACTTAAAAAGTTCTGAAGAAAGATGGTTTTTGATCACTTCAAACCACAAACTCAGCATTCAGAGAAAAATGTATCCATGTTTGATTACTGTGAATGGAAGCGTAAGTTTCCTTTGAAAGGTCCCTTGATTTGTTTTTATCATTTTAAAATTTAATGCATCAATAAACAGGTTGAGCCATAAATCTGAATATTCTTTCACTAAACATATTTCTGCTAAATCTTTGGTTCTGCAAATTCTTTGGTTCCTAAAACTGCACAAAGCAGAAAAATATATATACTTGACAGGTAAATAAGTCAGCCACACCAGTCAGTCTAAATATACATTAGCACTATACTGAAGTCAAAAATGCTTTTCAGCTGTCCTCACTTTCTTATCTGGCTTGAATAAAAATGTTTCAAATCCCCTTGCAAACTGCAGTCACTATTCATGAATTTTATAGTCAAACAGAAATTGTGTGATATCAGCAATACAGTCAGCTAACCCTCCTCAGGAATTCTTATATGAAGGTTGTAACCTAAAATGATGACTCATCTGAAAAAATGCTTGTTCCTGACCTCTTTGTCTGATTCAGGGCAGACAGTTTTATTTATTTCAACAAGTCAGAATATGAATCCTAACAAATTAATCAAATTCCACCTGTTTTCCCTACTAAGTGCTTAAAGATGAAATTATGTGACCAAACGAGAAAGAATATATTGATTCATAATTAATCACATTGGAGAATCCTTGGCTAAAATCCATTTGCTTGTGTATACTGCATTGACATTGCTAGAAATGTTATTCACTTTGCCCTGTACATAGTTTTGGGAAGGAGAGGATTCTTTAACAAGTAACTATATAGATCTATGTATCTTGGGTCAGGCCTCAAATGCAAAAAAAGTCTTGCCTGTAATCTCAATAGGACAATTATCCAAGAAAAGTAGAATTTACTATGGGATCTTGCTGTCATTCCATGATTGTTTACAAGTCAAAGAGGAATTCACATACCCTTAGTCTAGTCACATTTCCCTGTATGCTTGTCTGAAAACCTTGAAAATTTGTCCATCTGGATGTTCAGTCCATGTCAAAGATGGAATTTAGATAACTCTCGTTTATATAAGAAACCTTAGCAGAAAAGAAAATTATAAAATGCACAATTGGGTTATTCAGACCTTTGTAAAATATCTATCCAACACAGGTTGCAAGGGTAATAACACTAAATGGGAAATTTGTTGAGTTCTTATTTTAAACACAGTGTGACAGTACTGTAGTATATCAATGGGTAGTAATCAATTACCTATGCCTGTTCAGTTTACAGTGATTGGTTTTAATTGAGCAACTTACACAGTGTAAAAATGCTTTTTTTTATCCTACAAAATTTATCTATTATATGTAGATAATGAAAATCCTAGGTAAGAAAATTTTAGCTGAGAATCAAAGTTAAACATCACTTCACTCTGCCATGTCCCAGTCATGCTACTGATTACCCTTCCTCTCTCCTGTTCAAACTGATATATTGCCTTGGCATATTAACAAACTGATCTTTTCTGGTGGGAAAAACATTACAGGAAAGAAAGAAAAAATCTCAATCTCTCCTGCTTCACTACCTTTCCTCCTTAATTAAAACACTATTCCCTTTGTATACTGTCTAGCTTAATATTTCCTGGACACAGAGATATATTTTCGCAAACACAGTTTCTGCTTTAAGAATTTTCCTGGAGGTGTATGACAGTCCTTCTCTAAACTTACCAGGATTAGTTTTTTTGCAATATCATATTTAATTTTTCAAGATGTCCTCAAAAATCTGGAAAATTCAGTGTACATTAGGTTGAAAATAAAGGTAAAAAGCATTTTGTATTGACAAATGTCACCAGTAAAGATGGTATAGGATGTTATTTCATATTACATTGCAGTTTTAAACTTTTATATTAATTTGCCATATACCAAATTACCAAATAAAAGGCCAACAGATAATTGTATTCTTTTACTATGAGGAACACTTGAACTAATTAAAAGCAATGCAGCAAATTATCTAAAACCATTTAGTCAAATACAGAGAGGGCAAACATAGGGCAGCACTGTTTAAATCAAACTGAATTCCAGCTTGAGAATGGACTTCAAATAAATTTTTAATCGCAGTATTTTGCCCACTGGGCATTCTATCCCACACTCTCTGCTTTCAAGTAAAATCCACCAGAACGTCCTCCATCAGAATAGTGCTAGGTCTCGCTTGATTACAAAATTTCTGCATTACAAAGTATGTAAGTATGTTCTAGGGCTTTCTTTCTTTGTTCATCTTGCTTATAGTTAACCTCTCCAGCCAAACACTCAGTGCTTCCCCTGACTGATTCACTCCATTAAGCAGAAAAAGAGAAAACAAAATCATGACAGTATTGCACAGAACCTGCAGGAGAAGGGAGAAAGCCCCCAGGAAGGGCCCTGTCATTTTGTTGCTCTCTGGCAGCACTGCCTGAGCACAGCGAATGCCAAGCTCAGATTTTCTTGGGATTGCCCTGACCACAAGGACGTGCAGCTTTGGGCTTCTACTGTGCTTCCAGGTATATGCAAAGCCATCAGTGTTTCCCCTTCAGTTCTACTGCCATGTGGATTTCAACCCCAGAAAGAAATGGAACAGTGAGCTGTAGTCATTAGGACAGCAGAAAAGGGGCTGTGTTTTCAATACATTTTAGATTTTAGATGATGATAATAACTAAACTGGTCTATTGGTTTATGGGTTTTTTGCACAACACCTTTGCTAAATCAATGCAAAAGTTCTCAGTTTTTTTACAAAAAGAACTTTAATGAAACTTTTTTCTTAAAACATTTGTTATTTAAAGTACTTTTGTTTACAACTAATGGTAATTATTTAAAATTAACTATATTGCAAATATTTTATTGTGGGGCTAAATTGGTTTCAGATTCATAAATTAAATGTTCGGTTCCACATATGATACACTTTGCTTCATTAGAAACACTTCTATTAAAGTTTACTAAGAGATAGTAATGACCTAGGCATTTATTTTCTGCTCCTTCTAACACAGTATCCTCAGCAGGAACATTTTTGCACGTCATATAACCACTCAAAATTACTCAGTTGTAAATATGCTTTAAACATAAATATGCTTTCTGTTTATAAAGGAACCTAAAATCACATACTGATGGTCCTATCAAGCAGCTGATATCAGTAAACTGACTGAAGCCAGAACACACTGAAAAATAAGGGCAGCCAGTTGCAGATACCAGAGCAGGAGCACTGCCTGATAACATAGAAGAGGACTCTGTCTGTCTGTCCTCAGACAGAAACCACCAGTAGAAGAGGCTCCTGCCAGTGTGCAGGTGGTGTATCCATCCTCACAGTGACAGCAGTCACAGCAGGGAGTGGGAGAGCACTTTCAACCACTGGGTTTGGAACTGGGCATGATTCTAGATCTACCAAAACAGTGACAACACTCAGATACAGACACAAGGCCAGCTCTGGCAAATGGGACAGAAGTTCTCATAATGATGAAGGGATCATGATATATGAGCATAAGATGCTGGAAATCAACCAAAAAAAAAAAAAAAGAAAAATAAAAAAAGGCAACAAAAACAACACAGTACTTCTTGTTCATTCTAGCCATTCCATGCAAATATCCACAAGAGCCTAGATGTGATGCTTTGTAGATATCTGATTTCTAGATCAAAAGTCCATTAGGTTAATGGGATTTTTTTCAGAGTTAAGCACCTACTAAAATGAATCAGGCCCTTCTAATCATGTTAAATTCTGTCATTAAATAAACTTGACACTGAGAACAGCTGTTTCAAATTCGTTGCACAATTGTTCTTAAACACAATAAATACCTATATTTAAAACTTTTGTTATTTACTTGACAGACTTGAATCAAAGGAGCCTTTCCTGTCCGTTGGGTAAGTAAAAACATGCATGTTTTCATGGCTATTTATATGTTCAACAACCATGCAATATAATTTATGAGATTATGTTGAACATAAACATCCTACTTCAACATTAAGGTTATTTACCACTCTTAAGCTTATAAAATGTAGGTTTTAGTCAATAAAGTCAGCAGTCATGTATATTTTCCTTCTCAAAAAGAAACTAAGTTTTGCCTTTATTGACTAAACAGAACTTATACTAAAATATATGTAGGAGTTAAATGTTCCATTAAAATGTAGTGGGTTTATTATTTTTTTTCACTGATTTTATTCAGAAACTGTTCCAAATATCATCTATACCACTTGTCTAAACCATCTAAAAATAATTGATAATGTCCTTTAAAAAATAACAACTGATACTTCAATAACAGAAATAAATCAAATTTATGAAATAGAAAAAAAATCACATTTTGGCCTAATTATAAATCAGTGCCCTGATTCGCATATTTCATCCATAGCCTTCATAGTGTCACAGTCACTTAAACAGTTAGATGTTCTCTATATTAAAATGATAACTCATCATGCTAAAAAAAATTTTAAATGTGTCATATTGTAAAAAAGTGCAATTCTTTTATAAAATGTAGATTAATATATGTATTAGTGGTAATTATCTCTGTTCTACTTCTGAGTCTGTGTTTCACTTTTCATGCTTTTTTTCCTTTCAGCTTCTTTCTATAAAACTTTCCAAAGTGTCCTAACATTCTCACTCCCTGTTTTCCTTCAGAACTGTATCTTTTTAATGTGTGTTTACTCTCATTTTCTTTTGTTCACACTGTACTTTGTGATATCAAGAATATAAACTTCAGATAAAAGATCCCAAACAAAATATCTGTTCAAGGGTTAGTTCTACCATGTCATTATCACTAACTTCCAAATTATTGTACCATCTGCAGAACTAGACAAGTAAACTTTTCTGAAGTGTGAAGTAAAGTTAGCAAGCAAGAGAACGTGTAAATTATGATCAAAAGAGCTCAACAAATTAGTATAAACAGGACTGAGCTGTGTCTTGGTTTCTGTAACATAAAGTAACTTTGGTTGTTTTGAGTACATTTTGGATTCATTGCTTGTTGTTTCTACTTTCTACCAAACCAAAATTATTGGAAAGTATTTGGAAGGGATGTGGAGGGTATACTGCTCTTGTTTTGCATGATTTAAAATGTCCAAATTTATTATCAAATTCAGTCCCTTCTGTTAATAATTTTCATTACTCCAATTTGTAACTTATCCTATTGAGTTGGCTTTTTGGGGCCTCCACTCTCATAATGAAGTGGTTATCTGAAAATATCAACTTTAAGATTAAATAAAAATAAGTTGCATGCCATTGTGGTTGAGGACCAAAGTTTTAAGTACAAAAATCCACTAAACAAATAAAAATACAATGTTAGGTTTTACTATTTGTCACAAAATAGTAAATCCTATTTCTTATAATGATCTTAAGAACCATGCTGGCAGTTATAGCTTATTTGCTTAGGAGGAAGTATTGTGTTTTGGCTTTGTTACTGTATGAGCAGATTGGTGGCCACTATGTAAATTCACATTATGTTCACATAGTTATTGTATATGACTTTTTCTCTAAAACTGATTGCTCCTGGGGATCCTAACCTGTGCAAATACACAGCTTTTTTTCCAGAACCTTTCATAAATTTGCCTGTAACGTACTCAAATTCTTTTATGCAAGTTCATTATAATCAAGATAGATAAAACCTCCCAAAATTATTCCCTGTGTGCTACTTTTGCCTTTTACTTCTGTATTTCCTCCACCCCAAGGAGGGCATCAGAGGGTTAGACCACCATGTTCTCAGGAGGGGCCCAAGCCAACATCTACCTCCTTGGTACTGAATAAAAGAGATGCACCTCCTAGTCCCACAAAAACGGGGGCGTTCTTTTTTACTGAGAGTTTAATGAGTTCTTGTGCCAGGACCTGTATTTAAAGTTTTAGCCTAGACAGCTGCAACCACCAGGGTCTTAAAATACAGTGATGTTTGCAGAAGAAATGCTGACTTAACCACAATTAAACAAACACATGGGTGCCCTTAATTGCTCTTGCAGTCAGAGTTGGTCAAAACACCAATCTGAATTACTTTTGGCTGCCTATGGATGGCTTGATCCTGCACACCAGAGTCATCTGTCTTCTGCAACAGAGATTCATTTCCACATTTTCATTATGTTGCCTGCAGGACTGAATTAAGCTTTTTCATTTTGCTGTACCTAAGCCTACAACTTTTTGGTGCTTTTCCATTGCTAATTGTTTTGGCAGGGAAAGGGAACATGAAGTGTGGCAACCTAAGACCTCAAGACTGCTGCAGGTTTTTGAGCTCTGTGTGCACGCACAGGGCTGCAATAGTTCCATGAGAGATCTCACAAAAGAAAATTGGTTGGTAAAATGTAGCATCTTTCCCCATCCTCAGAAAGCAGCCAGAGAGAAGCAGACCCCAGCTCTTGCTGTTGCAGTTGGTGTCTCAAATGCAGGGAGAGAACACCTTCTGTACTCTCTTGGTAAGGACAATTCCATTTATCATTCGCTCTATGCGAAGAAATTAAATCCACTCTCCTTTACTCCATGTGCAAGGCAGGGACGTAATTTGGTGCTGAAGCCATAGTAACATCTTTAATGAAAGTCTCAAAAAGTGAGCAAAAATTCTTCACATATACAGTCTATTTAGATAAGAGTATCTGAATGCAATATTATGGTTTTGGGCTAAAATACAAAGTTATCTTTGATATTTGTGTTGTCTTCCTTAGCCTCCTGGAGGTGAAGACAAAAACCTTAGGGAAGGCTGAAATATTTGTTAATGTAGAATGCTAAATGACAGCCCGTAAGAGTACAGGATACTTCTTTCCAGAAGTGTTATTTCCATGTTTTTGGGGTTTGTGTTCATATTCAACATAAGCAAGACCAAGAGGTGTCTGGAACTTTTTCCTTTTCCTGTTTTATAGCATTCATGTTCATGTAGGCAAAATATGAAAAGGAAGTCATGCCAATCCTGAGTGCCTGGAAGGCATCAGAGTCAAGAGTTTTGGTAAAAAATCCACCACTGAAAATGCATCAAATTAACTTCATGCAGAAAAGTTTGAAAGGTGCAGACTTAAAAACACAAGGAAAGCCAAGAGTCTTGATAAAAAAAGGCATGGATACTGCAAAATGGACACTGCAAAAAGAACAACTAAATGCCAGCTGGTATTAAGTTCATCCTGCTTTGTGCAAAGGATGTATTATATTTTTAAAGCTATATATATTTAAAATACCAGTATCTTGTGATTATCCACATCAGCTCTCCAAAGTCAGAAATTTCCTAATAGTAATGATGCATAATTACCCCTCAACACAACAGTTAGCATTCTCTCTAGATAATTAGATTGGTTATGCAGTTGTTAACCACCAGCTATTTCTTGGCAGGTGATTTATCATAGCTATCTGCATGTAAGAGTTTAGCACTTGATAAATTTCAGCTAATACTGCATTCAGATTTGTAACTGGCCGTTGGTCTGAGCCTTAAAATTAAAATCTCATTTTTTAAGACACAGCCAATGAAACATCTTTTAAGGCCTGTAATAGTATTGTATGGTAAATAGAGGCCATTTTGTAACTATGTTGGACAGTAAATTATTTGAATTATTATTTATTATTTCTAACTTTAACTGTATGCAACTTCCATAATAACGTGGTCCATATAACTTCAACACATGCAGAGGCAGAAAATTCCATCATAGCAACTAATAATTTTTTCAAACATGTAAAAATATTTGTCTTCTCTGTTAAACATAATTTAATAATAATTTGAATTCAGAAGAGACAGAAAGAGAGAAACAACTGATTTTTCCTGAGCCTTGTGAAAACAGATTAATTTATTGTCAGATGCAGAGAATGGGATTATTTCTGGATAAGCAGGCAATAGTGCTTCAGTGACATGGTCTTTGAAAGTGCATGTGTTATATACATCTGGTTATCAGCTGAGATTCAATCTATTCTCTGCTTTTTTTTTAATCTTTTTCTCCTTTTTGGGGGTGATTGATTCTATAAGCAGTATAATTTTGGGTGGAATACCCAGAGGGAAACATAATGAAAATTAATGTGTTGTATGTTTTTATTTCATGATGAATAGTTGTCTGCCATGGAAGAAAGAAGAGAGATACAAGTAAAATTAGCGCTACCTAATGCATTTTTTTACATTCTTAGTGAAAACACTAGAAGTCTGTATAAACTGCTACTTTCCTCACAAAGGTCCTTTTTCTAGAAAGTATTTGACAGTAGAAAATACTGATGAGCCATGCTTTTTTCAAATAATATCTTACTCACAGTAACTTTCAAACATAGGTACTTACTTCTACAAGAGACAGTCATTTTGTTTGGCTCAGATTCTGGGAAGAATGTGAAAATGCTTCTAAAACACAAAAAAGTAAGCTTCATTAATTTTCTTCCAGAAGAATAGTTCTAAGACACGTTGAATAACTTGAATTTGTCACTCACAATTCTTCCTCTTGCGTAGTAGTATTTTCTTTCCTGCAAGGCCATTTTGCAGACCTATAGGAAATTCTGCTCTCATACATTGGTTTGAGGGATCCCATTCTGCAGAAGTGAGATAGTTTACATAAAAGCCTAGTCCTTCCAGGGTCTGTTAGGTAACAGCCCACTTCCAAAGTGCAAGTTTTTTTCAAATCACAGTCAGGGTTTTTCATTTGGGGGTGGGGTGGGGGGGTTGCTTTGTTGTTGATTTTTTAATGGACAATAGATTGTAAGGCACAAAACAGAATGTAGACACGGAGCATCCTCTGTAACAAATGCCATCACTCTTGTTCCTCATCCTGGTTATCAGGATGTTCCTGTAACCACTGTTCCTACTGTTCCTACCCAACTTCTGAAGAGGGAGAGCTAAGAAAATTATTTTCCTTCAACAGAGGAATAGTACAAAAAGAGGATATACTAGACTCATTTTGCACTGTTATTGTGACACCAATAAAACTACAAACCAGAAAATAATCTTGTAGCTCTCATTCATATTCAGGCCAGGTATTCAGGAGCTGTTTCCGTGGAAATCACGGAGGACTGAACATATTTGGCAGTTATTTAAACTCATTTTTTAAACCCAGGCAGTAATTCCTTTTGCTTAAAACCACTTGGGCTTTCTGACTTAGACAGGCAGTAGCAGATCTTCTGCTTTTGCAGAGAATACACTTTAAAACAATCAGCTCTTTGATTATGTGTGAGGTTTAGCCTGGAGGCAGGAGGCACATGTCAGAGTTCTGCAGAGGCTCTTTACTGGGTGAGACTTTCAGGGTGGTGCAGAGAGACAGGAGGGATTTGGGATTTGACAGCACATATGGTTACCTGTGGAAGACACTGAGAATCTATACCATTTTATTTTCTCTAGTAGTACTTACATACTTCTCTTCCACTTCTCGAAGACTCACAAAGCTTAAGCTTTTCTAGAACTGCCTACTTGCCTTATTTTAAGACTCTGAAACCAGCATGGATATAGTTATTTTATAAACTTATAATTTCTTTCTTATTATTAGTTTTTGCTTGAAGGTCTGTCAAAAGAAGTGATTACAAAGCTAGGGCAACAATAACAATGTTGGTCCATTGCTGTGACTGAATTTTTCAGTGGTTTTATGACATTACTCAATGTTTAAAGATCCTAGATTACGTATTTTTCTACTGATCTACAATCTAAATCTAATTATTTTATAGTTTCCCTATTTGCCTGATTTTTTCATTATACATCACTTCCACTTTCACACACAGAGCAATATATATACTACATTAAAAAAAAAGACAAATGAATTTAGCTAAAAAATGTTCTTTTCCTAATTAATAATTCCTAAATTTACTTTCATTTGCAACAAACTCCAGAGGTATTCTTCTTCTTCATCTTCTTCTTCATCTTCTTCTTCATCTTCTTCTTCATCTTCTTCTTCATCTTCTTCTTCATCTTCTTCTTCATCTTCTTCTTCATCTTCTTCTTCTTCTTCTTCTTCTTCTTCTTCTTCTTCCCCTGTCTGACTTTAATAATATCAGTAGCAATGTTCTTCATAATTGGGAAAGGCAGGAGCATGAGATCACTCTTTTTCTCTTCTGGTTATTCTATTTCCCTTTCTCTTTTCTTCATTATTTCTGTCCTTCAAGACTTCCCTCTCCCTAGCAATTCTAGAGAAACTATACATATCCATGTAATTTATGAGTTGGTTTAATGATGAACAATTCCACAGCACTGAATATTTGCACTCTCACCTATGTATCAGTTAGCCAAGAAGTTTTCTAGAGGAGGGAAAAGAAACAGGAGAATGTTTCTGAAGAAAGTTCAGGAAGCTCAAATATTCAGGGAGTGTAGGACTGAAATCTGGAAACATAATAGAAAGTCAAGGGAAGAGGACAACTCAAAGAAATAAAAAGAGAGATATTGTCTTACAAATGGAAGATGGAGGGAGGAGGAAGGACAATACTTGCTGGGCATGTACTCTCACTGTGGAACAAAATTACATCTAATTTGCCTTTTTTTCCCCAAACAGCAGTGACTGACCCATGACTTATAGAAAATTGTGTTTGAAAAGGTCTACGTTAGCAGTATTCCTATTTCCTCTTTCTGAGGCATCAACATAGCATCTTACAACAGCAATCAATATAGACTTCTGTGAGTATTCAGTATGAATAAGCTTACTGAGGCAGTCATGAGCAGAAATATCATGAGACCTAGCACCCCACCCAAAACTCAGCTGAAAATTGTGAGGTTTTTGTCCTCCTTATGGCTGTTGCATATGAAAGACTTTATTTATTCTCACAAGTTTACAGATCATTACAAAGAAGTTTTATTTCAATTTCTTCCCCTTGATAGATAAGATCTAATTCTGAAGTTTTATATTTTGCGATTCAAATTCCCTGTAATGCTGTACAAATCAGTCAGCCTATGTCTACCCCTTTCTCTTCTGCCAGTGTTTCTCTAACTACTTTTGTACAATAATAACAATTAAAATGCTTCTTAATATTAAGTTCTTAGCACACTAGGGCTTACACAAATATTCAGAGGGGTTGTGATGGCTGATCTCTCTGATTCCATGCTTGAAATCACCAGAAACTGAAATTTGATCCAGCTAGCCTAACATCTTACTTGCACTTGAGCTAAAAGAGAAAGATTTTCTTAGAAGAGTAAATGCCAGAAAGACAGCCAGTGCTGCTATGTGAACTTTTACTTGACAGTCTGCTTCCCACTCTTCTGTTGTGATATAACTGGCAGTTCCTTGATAAAGAGATTTCTTCTTTGGAGTTCAACCAGCTGTGATCATAGCAATCAGTCAGTGGACTTGCTTCAAAAGTTATTGCTCCACACCAACCTGTGTATTCACTGGCTTTCTAAACAGAAAAGTGAGCAGCAAGAGAGGAGGCAGTGCAGAAAGAGGCATATCAGAGAGGAAACATTGTTTATACAGAGCAAATTGGAATCTACAGATGTCTGCCTCGTGTTTGTTAAATATTTTTAAAAATATAAAGCTTCAGGCTAGGAGTTATTGTCTTTAGTGTTTCTCTTTTAATAGCCTCTTGTGTGATACCAAGGAACAACTATTCACATCTAGCTTTACTGGATCATTCGGCTGTGCATTCACATACTGTGGTATAAACCTAATTAAAAAAAAAAATCACAATATGTCCTAATATTAAGAAAGCTTTCAACTAATAAAAGATTGTTTTCTACAAATTTACCTTTGTCTGAGTTTTGACCTTGTTTACAAACCTCTTTTGCAACTACTTTGGTATAATGATTTACACACCATAATTTGAAAAGAAGCACGACTGTGTTAGGAGTATTTATGATCATATCCAATAGTCTCTGACCCAAACTGGTGTTGATTTCAATGGTCTTGATTTTGGCTGTCTTGGTTCCAGTTTCTCTGGGATAAATTTTTGCTTAGGTTTAATTATGAACTGCAGTTCAAAAGCACTATCCATTGAGTCAGGGATATTTTTTATCTCAGAGTCAGGCCAGATTCTTATAATTCTCACCAATCTTCAAGCCAAAGTTCAATATTTTCTACATCAGCCATACATACTCTACATGTATGCACAGGTTTAACAGTTTATAATTACTTCAGTGCTGATGTAGCTCAAAAAAAAGGGAATTAGGTAATATTCTTCCTTATCAATAGTAGAAGAAGAGTTTTGCTGCTAAGAGTTTAATTACTGTCCTTCAAATTCTTTCATTTCTTAAGTCTTTAGCTTTGGTTCTGAAATCATTTAGGGATCAGTTTTGCTCAATAAAATGAAATCCTTCACAACATATTAGAGCACAATTAAAAATTGGAGAATAAGCATTAAATGTGAAGTAGAAATAACAGAGTGAATCTGTCATGCATGACCAGCATTTGACAGTTGACATTGTTATGTTAGTGACTGTTGCTAATGCCAAAGCATTTGTTTAATTTGAAAGGTAAAAACTGATTTATTTTAAGCAAATGTAGATGATTGGTTTTTTTCTTTTCAGTTTCCTCTAAACCAGTACACAAAAAAAAAACATCCAAAAGAGAAACAGACATTCTGAGCTCTGCACACTTGATCATGTAGTCTTTATTCTCAAGAATAAGGATGGAATTTTGAATCAGCTACCATCCTGTAGCCAGCTACTTTTATCAAAGTTTTTGATAAGTCCCAAAAAATTATAAATTTTCATAGGACGACAGAAATGTTTGGGCTAGAAGGGACCCTAAAGATAAACTATTTGCAACTAATGCCATCCACTAGACCAGGCTGCTCAAAGCCCAATCCAATTTGGCCTTGGACACTTGCAGAGATGAAGTATCAACAACTTCTCTGGGCAACCAATTCCAATGTCTCACCATCTTCACAGCAAATTTCTTCCTAATATCTAATTTGAATCTCCCTTCTTTCAGTTTAAAGCCATTCCCTCTTGTCCTATCATGTAGGGACATGCCTTTGTCAAAAGTCCTTCTCCTTCTTGTAGGCACCTTCAGGTACTGGAAGGCTGCTACCAGGTTTCCCGAGTATTTTCTTCTTCAGATTCAGCAGCCCCCAACTCTCACCCTGTCTTCATGAGAAAGGTGTTCCAGACCTGTGATCATCTTCATGGCCCTGCTCTGGACTTGCTCCAACAGGGTCCACATCCTTCTTATGCTGGGAGCACTAGAGCTGGATGCAGTGCTCTACATGGGGTCTCATGAGAGCAAAATAGAGGGGGAGAACCACCTTGCTCATGTGCTGGTCATGTTCTTGTGATGAAGCCCAGAATACAATTGGCATTGTGGGCTCTGAGTGCACACTGCTGACTCATACAGAGTGTCTTTTTAACCAATGCTCTTGATGCCTTTTGACAGAAGCACTTATTTACCAGAAAGTGCCTACTAGATATGGCCTTGTTTATTTTCTTGCCATCTAAATCAAGGAACAGAAAGTACAGAGAGTTTTCCAGGTAAACTATGAGCAACAAATAGTCAAATTTAAAAACTACCAACTATCAGACTGCATTTTTTACATGAACTATTTGTTCTGAACTGTTTCAAAGTAGCTAACAACTTCACAGAAATTAGGATCAATATACAAAGGAGGAAAACTGAAGCATTTCTCAAATAATCTAATTCAAACTTCAGATCTTTCTTGGAGTACAAATGGGTATGGGATGGAAATGGAAGCTGCAACTTCTGAGATAAATGAAGTTATTGAAACAAAACTGGAGCTCATTTTTGTGGTTTATATAGCAGTATTGTCTCAAAGTTTTCCCATTTCTTTGGCAGAGATGGAGGACCCTGAGAGATTTTGAATAAGGCTTTGTTTCCTTGCAAAATAAATCTTTTCACTTATACACACACACACATATTAGTCATGGTTATACTTTAAATCTGGAATCAAGTATGATTTGGTTTCAAGCTGACCTTGTATAAGTGCCAGTAGTTAGGTGTATTTCACATTCTGGATGAATCTTTACAGGTTATAAAACTAAAACTATCTTGCTTCTTAGAGCATTCACAGAAAAGTAAAATTCCAGCCATGTAATTGTATAAGGATAAGTAATGGTAATGTGGTTTTGGTGGGAGAAGGCAAAAATTGTGCAAAGGGAGTTCAGCAAGAAGGTAACAGAATGGGAAGGAGGAGTCAGTGAGAGAGATATTAAAAGTGTTCATTCCTTCACAGAATCTTGTTGTTTCGGAAGAGATGCTGGAAGGAATTCTCAGAACTAAATTGTTTTGGTAGCTTAATTCAATATACTCTGTAAAATTAAATTTAGTCTAAGGTGTGCCTGTATTTTTAAATTCTAGTGTGTACTTCCCACAGTGGTAAACCACTTGAAATGAAATTTTCTTTAAATGTTTACTAAACATGGTCCATAATAGTGCAAGCAGAGTCCTCATCTGTCAGGGACTGTGTCCAGATAATCCAGGGGAAAATGTTACATAAAATGGCAATAATGGAAGCATAAAGTTCCACGTACCCTATTTTGTGTCAACCATAGAATCACAGAATAGTTTGGAAGGGGCCTTAAAGATCATCTAGTCCCAATCCCCCCTGCCACAGACAGGGGCAATTTCCACTAGACCAGGTTGCTCAAGTATTAGTGTTATGTCCTTAACAGACAATGACAATCAGCCAATGTTGCCCATCTGCAACAAGTTGTCAAAATTTCAAATTGTGCAACTGTTCCTTGGAGCTTAAAACATCTATATGAGGGAGTCTCCAGGAGAAGTACTGTAACATCCAGCAACTGCAGGGATCACATAAAATTCACACTTAATTCCCTAAATTTACTGTGAGTTGGCCGGGGTTTGGGGTTTTGTTTGTTTACTTGTTTGTTTTTTGTTTTTTTTTTCTTAAGATGCAGTAGACAGAGTAGAACATTAGTTTACAATTAATTCTGTTACCAAAATATTTGACAGAGTCTGCAACACGTGATTTTCAAAAATGTTACTATTGTATTTTAAAGAAGATTACACATGGGAAAATTAGGTAAAACCTGAAAACAATAATATAACTTAATTAAACTTTACATTGGATAGTCTCCTAAAAAAAATCTTCAGTGAGGAAGAGAGAAAAATAATTAATACCCCACTATGTTAGATGTCCTGACAGTGAATCAGGGAGTGGAGCAAGCCCTCAGAATTTGGTGGTAACCATAAAGAACTATGCCAGGCAGAGTAAAGCAGGAGAGTATCCACACTGCAGTCTTCCAAACTGTGGAAGGTAGGAGCACAAGTGAATGAGGAAAGCTGGGAAAGATCCCATCCTAATCAAAAAAGGCATTACTCAAAAGAGACAGGCACAGAAACTCAGTTCTTGAATTGCCTGAGACATTAGAAAAGAAGGTAAAAGAAACCAGTATGAGGGTTCCCTTAGGGGAAAAGGTCTCTTAGCATCAAACAATGCTTCTTGTAAATTAGAAAATACATATAGAAAAATTTCAGGGAGATGATTCATACTTGCTTCATACCTGCATGACAAGAAATCAGTGGCTCTTCCATATGTCCAGCACAGTATAGGGAAACTTCAATACCATTGTCATGACAAGCCACCAGAACCTTTTGCCACATACGACACTCAGGTGAGTCATCTAGGACAAAAATCCTTTCACTTATGAGAATTAATATAATAAAAAATCCAGACATATGTTTAAGACAAAAAAAAAAATATGATCCCTTAATTTCAAGATCTTTATTCTGGATTTACATTGAGGTAATTTGAAGTGGTGACACTTGAATATCCTTCTGTACATCCAAACGTCTTTCCACCGATATTCTAGGAATTTCCTTGGTTTGTGACTTTTTGTTCCCTTACACAAAATAAATCTTGTTTTCTTCACAGTGTATGCAGAAAGTGAAAGAACACAAAGTCTTCCAAAGCAGAAGTACTAGGAATATTTACCAGAAATCAAGGAAAATATAGTCAACCTACCACTGGTCTAGAGGATATGCAGCTGGTTGTGTGATGCACAGCTGCTCTTTCCACTCACCTCTGAACAGACTGGAGCTGAATCCAGTTCTGTGCTTGGTTGTAGAAGAATCTCCTTGTCAGATGCACTTGCCGTGGGAATTATTACACAGTGGGTCAGGAGTAAAAGAATGCTTTGCAGATTCACAGAAAATGATATCTTCATTTGCATTGAAAATTGTGAAGCATCATCTTGGAAAAACAATCAGTAGGGCTTAACTTCATACGCTGTACTCTGAACACTGAAATTTCTGTCTCTTTCACCTCTCTATTTTGCTGCTTTAAACCTTGAGTTACTCATTCCAAAATAACTGAATTACTTAGTAATTTAATCAGTAAACTTGATGTAAATAAGAACAAAAATTTAACTTAAGCCTTTTGACAGTTTGAAAAATGGAAAGGAAAGGATGTGATGCAGTTTTCTAGATTTCATTTTCTTTTACATGAACTCTGACATTGTCACATTTCACTTGATTAATTTTTTGTGAACCGTGCTTTTGTGTTTCATTCAGTGCTTCTAAGAAATCTTATCTGAAGAGTACATAAAGTTTCAGAGTTCTGTTTTTGTAATCTTAAATAGTTTGTCTTTCAACTCCAGTGCTACCACTATGATTTTAATTTAATCTCCTGTTCAGTGAAATGCTGTGGAAATGCTAAACCCATCACTTAATTCTACACCTGTCAACGAGAGTCTGCTGTAGTTGTCAAACCAAGTCAAATGACACTCCTTGAATGTACACAATATTATTAACAAATTGGATAATCAATCACATGTGTGTGGTTGGACAGTAGTACCTTGAACACACTGAATTTAAAACAGATTTTTAAGAGGCAGGACTCATTTCTCTTGTACTAGGGAAATAAAAAATACCATATGGATATTACAAACTCCCCAGGCAGACTATACAATTAAAGGACTCCTTGGTAAATTGTTGGGCCAATGGATTTTTTTTTTTTTGCCTTTCTATGAAATGTTCCCATGAAAAACATAAATAATTGGATATTGCTTTAGATGACAGAAAAATAGTTTTGCAATAGGAGGAGAAAAGTCAGGGAGATACAAAGTAGATTTGCACAGGTATGTTTATATTAGAAAGCTACTGTTTTGTTTCTAAAAAGCATCAGGATAACATTGCTTAGCATAGGCTGTGCCTGCAGCTACACTAAATGGTTTTAATTAGGAGGAATTAAAATGTACATAAAATTGTTGGGGTTTAGTTTTGCCTGCATCACTATTGTCTGCCTTGCTTCCATAAACAGCTCTGAAACCAGCTGATCACCAGAGCCTAAATATTGATCTCAATGTCTTTGTTCTTGTCTACTTCACAAGCTTTGCCTAATCCTCTACAGGAAAATGTCTTAGTGTTTTAATTACCTGACTGTGTATATGCAACTTTGAATATCTGCCCAAGTTTCACCGAAAATTCAGGTTGCACAGTAAGTTCAACAGTTTTCCCAAAATACATTTCACTGGGATAAGAGATCTTGAAAGAGAGGATGAGAGTAGAGAAGGAACATACCTAGAGACAAAAAAAATACAGCCTAATAATATTGCAAATAAATTCTACCTAGTGCCTGCAGAAAGATACTTTAATGGAAAATGGAGTACTGTATGCCAGCTTTTTTTATGTGTACATGTCCTCCTTGGACAAAATTCACCTCTTCAGATTAGAAATGCAATCAAATTTTCAGTTTTGCAGGAAAAAAATATCCATTTACAGTATTGCATTCCACGCTGCATTTTTTGAAACTTAACTCCTTATGTTTTCCCCACTCAGGAAAAAATATATCTTGCTCTTATTAATTGAATAAATGTACAGAATTAGGGGAAAAAAACCAAAAAACTTTTATTAATTCATGGGTACAAAATTACTATAAGATTTAATCCTTAATTGAAATATACAAATACTGGGTTATATTCAATTGTTTGGCATTTTGGGACAAATGGTTGGGGATTTTGGTGTAAAGCTGTTCTTTTTAACTATACCTATTTGCCCTCATAACTTCATTGTGGAAATGAATAAAACACTTCTCTACAATTATTTTTCCTCTTCCAGCTCCCTCTTTTTTCGTGTAAATGTCTAATATATTAGTTGAAGGAATCACTGGAAAAAATTTGCCTTTTGACAGTAAGTCTGCCAGCAAAAAAAAAGTTCTGGAGAATATTCTTTTTCTCTGCAGAATACACAGCCTGAACTACAAAACTGCAAAAGTGTCCTTCCACTTCTATCAGCATTCTCAGCCTTAACGAAAATTGAATTTTCTGTAAAGTAAAGGTGAGATTCAGCCCACCAATATGATTCATGTCTGAGAGTGCAGGTAACCATCCACTGAAATCTCCACCATTTTTTTTCAGCAGCTTATGAAAGTAACTTCCATCTGATGGATTTTCTAGCAGGGAAAGTTTCCATCCCTTGAAGCTTCTTCTCTAAATCATGTAGTTACTCTCACCACCAGTTTGGACTGATTCTCTTTTGCTTTCAACAGGAACAATTTCTAACATTTTCTCCATAACATGAGAAATTATTTCACAAATTATTGGAATAATAGTGTGAACCATTATGTTGATATGCGCTTCCCAAAAAGAGTTTGATTGAATGAATATTGCTTTTATATTTAATATTTTTATTCAGGCCTCACAACAGAAAAGAAACTGACAGGAGAAATGGTGATAGCACTATCAATTAAATTAATATGTGTTGTGCCTAGTTTGTCAATGCTTATGATTTAAATATATCTTTGTACTGTGGAAGGAAAAAACTATATTAGCTAAGGCTGATTTCAATGGATGACAAAAGTCTTGTTGACAGGAAAATAACAAAAGGCATTTCTGCTCTCTTCTTCATTAACTCTCCTAAAATTAGAATAACACCACATAAGTCAGTTATACCACTGGTGTTTGGAGCTAAGTAAGTTAAACCACCATTTGATCATTAGTTTATAAACACCTTTTGAGGGCATAGCATAGAGAATAGAAAAATATTGTACTTTTGTAGTAGCATGTTTTCAACATCAGGTACATAAAGACATAATGTTTATTTCAAAGATGCAGAAACATAACACTCTATTTTCCTGGTTGGCACATGTGCAACTGCTGACATGCACAGGAACTTTGAATATGTACAGCATCATAACTCTGAAAATATGGTCATGGGGGAATCATTTATTCTTTAGGCATACACAGTTTTAAAGAAACGCATAGTGTTAAGTGAAACCAAAAAAAGACAGCTTCTACAAGATTGTCTTGGTGATACTAAGGAGAAGGAACCATGACTTTTGCTTAGTAGAACCACTTTTTATTGATGATTTTCTTTGTCAAGCAGTGTCTTTTACTGTCTACTGCATTAATACCAGCATTGTGCACACAGTTCTTCTGTTAATATTGTAGAGATGGCATATGTTTGTGGGTAAGTAATCTGCCTGTTTACAGTGCCATTAGGAAACTGCTGACTACACCAGTTCACAGGCTTGTTTAAACCTTTCTCTGCTTCTGACCTGCTGAGTATTTGGTATTCAACACTGTATGAGTGATTACCTGTGGCCTCCATTACACAGGCTGTTGGGTTGCTAAGGAATAATTCTCAAGAGGTTAAGAGCCTTGCAGTCACCTTGATCTCAGTGCCAGTGATTATCTGTGCTAATTTTCTGCTTGGCTTTATACTGCAGCACTGACCAAATCTTTTGTCTGTCCCTTGACATGCAGAAGTAGGAGCAATTATGGGTGTAGATAGAGAGATGTACTGGTTGCTTTCACACTGTAATCTCTTCAACCTATAATTAGAGACGAAACATCGTCATTCAACTTAAAATTTTCATACCCATTTAAGGGCCAGCAGTCCTTATTCTGTCCTGTAAACCAGAGCTGAGTTACCAAAGAAAAGTATAGTCATCCTTCAGCCTTACTCTAACTGGTGCCAGCTTCATCACTGGTGCAAGTTTCTTCACCAGCTTCATGGTCTTCAACCTTGTAAAAGTGAATTTGTCTGGTCTTTATGCAAATTAAATAAATGTCAACTCAAGGCGAAAGGTTTCATGTGACAGGGCTTTTAAATTTAATATTTTTTCTTCAAATCGACTGTTATCTTCTACTTAAGAAAACACACATTGAATATTAAGTATGGGCTTACTGAAGCTATTAATCATTCAGCTATATAAAACCACTAGGAAGCTATGAAAATAAAATAATAACTTTGATACCTGCTACTTCTTAGTTCCATGCAGACTGGAGTGAAATACAAAATAAGAGCTGTCATATATTTTAGAAAAAAAAATCTAATTTCACATACAGAAACCTGATCACTATAGACAATCTACTGTTATTTAATTATATTTTGCATCCTCTGCCACACACAGCTTACCTGCTGCTGGGTTCTAGTCTCTCAGGGCTGTTTAATTTAGTGTTTCACATGAAATGCATCTTAGTATTTCTTTTCTCAAATAAATTACAAAAAGGGCCACAGTTGTCTGCAGCTCTCATGATCCTCAACTGCAATACTGTGCAGGCAGAGAGAACAACACATTCTATTATTTGCAATCAGGCAAATTTCACTTGTGTGTGAAAGAGGTGTGGCAGAGGTAAAAACTGTGCCCTGACCTGCTTTGGTAGAATTCATGACACGTTCCTCAAATTATGCACTAAAATCCCCATTTTGTTCAATGCTCAGGAGCAGAAATTATCCTCAAGATCATTCCCTGCCGAGAAAAGTTTCTTTAATATGTAGCTTATTTTAAGGTCTTTTCCAACCTATATTACACTAACATTCTATAATGTCCCTTTATTTTCAGGGAAAGATTTCTTCTGTGCTTTGTCCTTTCTACCTCTGTCTTTTCTACCTTTTTACTTTCTCACTTAAAGCTTCTCCTTCTTTGGGGACACTTTCTTCATGCTTCTCACCCTTACTATTCATAATTGTCCTTCTCAGGACAGTGACAAACTTAGAATATGTGTTGCTAGGCAGTGTAATAAACCCTTGTGACTTTTCTGTGAAGAGCCTTTATTGGCTCAATGGTTTGTTGGTTTTGAGCGTTTTTGGGTGTATGAGATACAGAAGACTTCTTTGCTATTTCTTCACCACGAAAGTAGAAAGTTGCTAATGGAATGCGAAACCAGGAAGATCAATCTGGGATTGGCTTTGTTATTGACAGCTCAAAAATAGTTTTCTCTTGGACTTCTGCAATTTCGCATGTGTTTTTTTCCCTTGATGGTGCCTACCTTTTCTCAGATTGGTAGGTATATTCTTCTCTAAACCTGAGAGGAACTTCATCCCTGTAACATTTATTTAGCACTTATTTTTTTAACTTTTTTACTTTTTCTCTTTTTGATGGAAATTATTTGGTGGCCTCAAGGACCTGCAAGAAGTCCAGTCTTTTTCATGTTTTCTAAATCAAAGTAACTGCCTTAGCTCACCTTCTCACTCATTTCCCACTCTTTCATGTATTTGACTGTCTTCCTACTCCACTGATGATGCTATGTTAGACCAAAAAAAGAAGAGGGTGTCAGCTTTGGAATGCTAACTTCATTTGATCACTCAGAGAACTACACTACAATGATCCTCTAATTACAGAGCTGTCTCACTGTGTTAAATCCTTGCTACATGTGCTGTCAACTGTTTACACAGTTCTGCGTGCCCCAGACTTCATATTTCCAAATATACAATGATAGCTGACAACAGCATTGACAAACATAATGTACATTGTACAAAAGAAGTGGAAGGACTTTGGAGAAGGAATAGAAAATTGAGAGTAAGCCAATATTACCACAGAAGCTTTAATCAGTGTGTATTTTCCTACAAACCAGTTCATTCTTGTTTTTCTGTGTTTTTCCACAGTGGTTATGTCTTTGATTATGATTACTACAGAGATGATTTCTACAATCGGTATGTGTGCCTATATTTTTGTACATCCTGCATAATTTCAAATGTTTGTTGATAATATAATCCTATAATTTGGTTAAACAAGCCAGTTCAGATTTTACCTATTATTCATTGCATTATTTCTATTGTGTATCAGAAGACTATTTTTAATATCTCACAGAGAAGATTGACACCACCAAATTTATGTGTACTAAACAGGCCTTTTGATTTTGCCATCCTCTAAGAGCTTTTGGGGTATTTGCTGTGCTGAACAGCAGTTTAATGGTAGTTCAATAGAGTTCTCCAAGGTTTACATTTGCTGTGATATATAGTGGCTGTGAAATTCTTCAGTGTGATGTTCCTGGCTTTGTCTTTTCATCCACTTCTATGAAAAGATACAGTGTCTCTTCAAGAATATTTCAAGAATGTTTAGAAGTCCAGAAGAACTTTGAGAAAAGCAAAAGCACAAGCTGAGCAGTCTGTTCCTATAGGACGAAAAAGAATTTGGATGCTTGAGCAATTGGAGATTCTGCCTTGAGTAGTTACACACAGCCTAGCTCAGTACTGTGAAAATGTATTTATTCAGATGTAGCAGAATTCCCACAGCACAGGAGTAGCATGAATGATCACAGATAACCAACTTGTTATCCAGCAGTGCTGTGTCTTTGCACTGCAGCAGCTTGGTGTGGCATAGGACAAGTGAGTCAGAAAGGAGCAAAGCATTGCTCCACCAACCTGTTCTAATCTGATATTTCTTTTGTGTGAAGCAATAGACAGTGGCAGAGGAACTGTCTACACCAGAAGTTAAGTTAGCATGTGCTATATACCTTTCTGCTTAGCAACACAGTAGAAAAGTGTAGAAACAATATTTTCCTGTTTGTTGTCTCCTGATGTGAGTTCAATTTGAGCCACTAGTTTTGGTTTTGTATGTAAATCACCATGCCCCTTTTGGACAAAGCTAAATATAGTGAGATATAAATATATGAAGGAAAAGCTATCAGAGCAGTTTAATCTTGCTCATTCTAGCCTTTGCAGCAGGAGCAGCACATGTCCTATAAAAAGTTAATTTCCATAGGCTTTTATTTATTTTTTTTTCCAGGGTTACAGCTTTGAATTTCAGCTGTAGAATTGTATGCTTTAAAACAGAACAGTGTTTCTCATCTATACCACACAAATATTAGAGTTGTGCTTAGTTTTTCTCTTTAATTCTGTATGTTATGGGTAGCAGAAATTATTAACTGTAAGGGTTACATTTTTGCTAACAAAACCCCCAAACTTATTGGAAGTTAATGGTTGTTTCTGTGGATCTTGATGTTGGTATGGAAATTGTGTTGATAATTGTGTTGGTATGGAAAACCATTGGCAGTAAAATGTATCCATAGATCTGTTCAATAGTATAATTTTTTAATTTAGAAGTCTTTCAGAATTAAGACAGCAGAACTTTTATGGTAGAAAACCTGAATAAGAGGTTGGCCTCATAAGGCTGGACATGCTGCTCTTCTGAAATTGAAAACCATACAAGGTGAACAGTCTCTTTTAGATACCAGTTGATGGAAGGGAAAGATGAAAATCTCAATATAGTAGTCATGGAAAAGAAAATCCCATGGAGAATTTAGTGTATGAACTATGTACAGGAAATATAAATTAAGAAATATAGTCATGATCCTTTGGATTTTTGAAATTCTGGACTTTCTGAATTTCTATGTTTTATCGCAAACCATAGATCTTGTTTTTCACTATTTCAACCAATTAATATTGTTAACTTTTCAGCCTCCCTGAAAAGACAATATGTCTTTCTTACCTTGACTAAAGCAGTGATGTGTTCAAAAAAGGCTGTCAAGAATGGATAGCTCTTTAAAATAAAATCTATATGAAGATAGATTGGCAAGAACAGAACTGTAAATTTAGAAGGGTGACTGAAAGAAAAGGCATAGTTGTATGCACACTAGTGGCTACTGGGCCAAAGAATTGCTTTGGAACTGAGCATTTCTCTTTATCATTACTCATATGACAATCACAAGAAAAGCAGGCACAGTACTTCCAAACTATAAATGGAAGCATTGTTTTTATAAAGCATATTATTGAAATATATAGAATGTGATAAAACAAAATACCAAGCCAAAAATCTTTGCATAATTTCACAAACAAAAGTAGGAATAGATAGATAACAGTTACTTAGATAACTGTTCTTTTATAAACTTTGAGAAAAGTAAGCATAGTTTCATATTTCACTATATTATCTAAACACAAATCATTGGAAGCTAAAAAAAATCACCTTTGGACTAATAATCACATTATGAACTTTTGCAATACACCTTATAATGCTTCAGAAGCACTTTTTTCCAGTAACATCAAAAAGGAGTTTGTGACCTACCTACAAATAATTTAATATGATAAATGACAAGTGACAATAAACACTAATATTTGTGTTGAAAGTAGAAAAAAATGGTTTAGTGCTCATCTTCATACAAAATCCTTTAGTTATCCTAACAAAGGCTGGAAACTGCTCATTTGTGGGTATATTTGAGGTCATGGATTTCAGTCAGTGAGTGTGACAGGATGTCTGTGTCACATTTTGTAAACAGCTATGGAAAAGGAGGGAGATGGTTACACTGTCTCTAGGATTACAGTGCAGACAGAAGTGTGGTTGGATTGAAACTCTTGGCATGTACTTGCCAGAAAATGGGTTAGAAGATTTGACTCTGATTCCTGTTCAGCATACTGCTAGATGCTGTGCTGAGGGAATTAGTTTCTTGTGTGTCCCTTTCCAAATGTGTCTCTATCTGCCCAGATGGGTGACAGTAGCCAAAACTGTGAAAATTATGCATGCAGTTATAAATTCCGTAATTATTAGTTGCAAGTAAATTTGAGAATATTTTATGAAGATGTTGCTTATTCCTCTGCTTCAGATTCTGAACTGAAAATCTTTGTTTTCTGCACTTTCTTCTCCTGACCTATCATATCCAGAACCCATATCTTTTATGTTCTAAATATATCTGTAGCTATGATTACCTTTTCTACTGCCTTTATTTCTGCCTACGCAGGGGTTAGTTACCTGCTATTGATAACTGTATTTTTAGGATTAGGGAATTCTGTTTGGGAACAAAAGTTCATTTTTTTCATAGAATAACTTTTATTGACTCTAGTGGTAAAACTATTAATATCTGCCTGCTACAGTGGTTTTGGTTTGAATAATTTTTTTTTTCTTTATTAAGCATGCTTGGGTATTTTAGTATTTCTAAACCAAATCATTCTTCAATAAAGAGAACATATGCAAAGACTCTTGTTATTTCACAAACTGCAGGATATTTCTTTATGGTGATGGTTGTCTTCAGGAAAGTTCTCTTTTGTACTTTACTTTTACATCTTTAAGAACACCAGATAGAAAACTAGAATTTAAGTCATGCATGTAATAAAGGAGCTGAAATGTCACAACAAAATGTACTGCTCTTGGCTGTGAACAATGAAATTATGTGAACCTGTGATAAGCAAGTTATGGATTTTCCATATGGCAAATAGCAGAGTCCCCATAATACATCCTTCATTTAAATGACACACAAAAAAGTCTGAGCTGGTCTGTGCACCGGTGTGTGACTGAAATATGAATAAGGCACTTAATGTGCATAGGTCCTTGAAATCTAATTTGACTTGATATAAAGTGATTATGGTTTCAAAGGGTAATTTTCTCAAAGATAACATGCAAATTTAGTTGACAGAGCTCCCATGACATGAAATCACAGAGGGTTTTAAGGAGTCCAGCTGACTTAATCTTTTCTAGGTTGTTTGATTACCATGGCCGTGTCCCCCCACCGCCCCGTGCAGTGATTCCACTCAAACGTCCCCGTGTGGCTGTGACATCAACTCGTAGAGGCAAAGGGGTTTTCTCCATGAAGGGAACATCACGATCCACTTCAAGTGGGGCTTCTTCCTCAGGATCCAAATGTGAGTTATTCATGTCAGTTGAATATTATTGAAACAATAATCCTAGCAATTCTGCAAACAGACAGCTTCCACTATATAGCCCCATTGCAGTCATTTCCTACCCTAAATCTCTAGCTTGAAAAGCTGGTTTGATTACCAAAGCTTCCAGGCCTTTCCTGCAAGTCAAGGAGCATGCTGATGACATTTTTGAAGGAAATTCTTTCAACATTTGACCTATTCCCTTGGCCTCAGAAAAAGCCTCTTTAAAATCTCCTCTCAACCTGATTGCTCATATACCATGAGATCCTGTGAACTGCTGCAAAAAAATATATATATATTTTTATAGACAGACAGAGGCACACTGATTTCTGTGGAGACTTAAGGGTCATACATAAGCTGGTGGGGATGGACTGGGAGGGGGACAGGGAAGATTGGTTTACGTGTACTTTTTTTTTTAACTGGATTTCTTTGAGTGTAGAAAAAGGCAAAGTGTCTTTGTCTGTTTTAAAGGAAGTTCAAAACAGGTTTGGCAACTTGGGTTTATTTAACCCTTCTTTAGTGAGTTGGCCCTAGAAGAGCTGATGAACAATAGGCATTCTCTCCTCCAAGCTCACCAAGCTCCTCACTCCTTAGTATGTCCTGGGAACTTCATCTTCCTCTTCGTGCATCTTTCAGCACCCACCCGTCTTCCCCTGCCCCTTATGTGGAGTGATACTGTCCTTGGAAACGTGACTGGAAGAGGAAGAGAAAGATCAGGTAGGGATCAGATATTAGAAAGAATGAAGGAACTTCAGTAAGTCTTTTGCAGTACTAGTGTGGCCACCAAAGCATCATGCTGTCTTACCATGAAATAAGTGAACCCATCAACAGCACATCTTACTGCCAGAGGAGTTAATTATGGCATCCACAAGACCCAGTCATATATTCTGTTTGAATAACATATTCAAATCTTACATGCTAGCAACAAAGAAAGAAGATGGACCTGGTGAGCCCATTAGGATCCCTTCCTGATCCTATTATCTGACCTGATGATATCAGAGACCTTGTGGGAAAACATGTAATACACATGTAAATCATGTGACTGAAAAAAATGGACATGTGGTAAACACAGCTAAAGAGAATGTTGTACACTCAGGAATGAGGAGCTCAGGACATTCCTTGGAAAGGATGATGTTCTTACAGAGAGGCTCTGTTGCATGTACAGTTAAATCACTTCCAAGTCTTCAGGGAAAGAATGGGCTGGATGTCCATTACCACTAAGAAGAGCTTTGATGCCTAACACATGGGAAGACATCTAAATTTAGGTGTCATATTATGAAGATCACTCAGACCCTAAGAGGGTGTCTGGGAGTAGCAACACTTCATTTGTTCTCTGGAGTATGAACATGAGTCTAGACATTTTCATACACACCTTGAAATAGCCTTTCTTCAGTACTTTAAGTAATAATTTACATTTTCTTCTATTATTTTAGAAAAAAGAATGCAGCTCAAGGTCTTCACTTTAGGAAACTTAGAACTTCAATTACTTTGTTAGTTCTTTTCAGTCCTTGGATCTTTGGGTTTTCACACAGTGAATCAAAGCTTTAGTTAGATCTCATTTGTTCATAATTTACTATTGTCTTATCAATATGAATACTTAGTAGTAGTATTAGTGTGTTCAAATGACTAATTGTTCTGAAGTATGCATTAATAAGAACGGGCTTTTTTGACTAACTTTGTCATGAAAAGAGTTTACTTTAAGATAAGATTTTTATATCTTTTTTTCATTGTCCAGAGCAAGAATAACTATAAAATTCTTCTAGAGAGCTAAGGGTCTTAGTGTTTGTATCCCAGCAGATGTCAAGAAAAGTTCTCATCCAGAAATCTGAATTTCTATTGTAGTGAGTGAGACGGAGAATATTACATTAACAAAATGTAATATTTGTTCCTCAGAACTATTACAAAATTTGCTTTCTTTCTTCTATGTTTCAAAAAATGCTTTGTAATACTGTGTCAGGACTTAAATAATGCATAGCATATATTATAGGATTCAACCCTAGTCCAAGCACACACAGGCACTTGTTAGAAGATTTCCAAAACACTGCCTGCAAAATATGGCAAATACTGCAGAAACTGTAAATTATTTAATGGAACTGCAATCAGGAGTGTCCAGATCCAAACAGACAGTGTTATGATCCTTCAATGTATTCGTGTGTGATCTGAATTCTAAAAGTGTCAGTCTTAGAGCTCCAGGTGCCAAGATCACCCTTGAATCCAGCTCTTCAAATGAAGGGAGAGCTGCAAGGTGCATCACTAAAAATATGGGCTGACATTTTGACCTTTGTTAGGTTTCTATCCTCAATTCATTACAATGACAATCAGAAAAAAATGTAGCAATTTTTTTATTGTGATGAAATAAATTGCACAAAATACTCTTTCTGCATGCAGCACATCTCTAAAAGGAGTCAGACACACAGTATACAGATTTTCATGCCTAATTTTCTCATAGAATTACTTCCCTTTTTGTCAATTGCAGTCAACCCATCATAAAGATAGAAATATGATTTGGTTGACTTGGACAGGAATGTAATCACTTTATTGTAAGACCTTTATCAGAGAAATAGCAGAGCCATTTCCTTAGAACTTCAATTAAGAAAGTAGAGAAGGTATGTTTTGCAACTTCCTTTGCCAGTTTCTTGGAAAAGTTGGTTATATTGAATTGTGGGAAGAAGTAATTTAATACTTTGTAGCCCTTTACTCTACACCGATAATCCGAACCCCTTGAACTAATTCACTCTTGATTCTAATATTAATTTACTATTAAGAAAATAAAGGATTTCTTCAGTAAGGAGAACATATAGTTCATGGGAAGGAAGCTATTTTGAGTTTTATGAAATGTAAGACCATAAAACACCTTAACCGCAACTTTAGAATTAACAATGTCAAAATGGTATTCACTATGCTTGGAAGATTTCACCCCCATATAGCAAAACTCTCATGAGATCATTTTCCCCTAAGAGACCTTTCAGACATAAGTGGAAATCTCATGGATGTAACTATTCACACTCAGACTGGATCCAGAAAATGAACCCTACGTGTCATATTAAAGGTCAGAACACAGGAGACCCCTAAGTGAAATAAACAGAATCAAAAGGACTCACTTCTGCAAAACAGAAATGCCAAGGCAGAAGTTTATTTTTGTGTAAAGATATTACGAAAACATAGTATCAAAAATGCCTTGCTCATTGATGAGCACATCTACAGAAATAATATCTTCCAGTACAGTACAGTAAACTAACTCCTATCTGACCGAAAAGTGGCAATAGGTGGTTTAAATTTATTTCCAAAACATAAAATACATTAGGAAGATTTGATTTCTTTCCTAAATCAATAACTTTTCCAGGAACAGTTATCAATATTTTGTTTTCTTTTTAACTCCAAAGTCTAGAAAAACATAAATCAGCATTTGCAAATTACCAGAAGTAACTCACAAAATTAAACATGTTGGTGGGTAAATCACACATAGTAGTTCTTTATGTTAATGGTATGAAGCAGTACATTCAAATTGCTACTTAGAACTGGGAAAATCTCACTTTTTATCACAATGTAGAAATTAAAGCTCTCAGAGTATGTACTTTCATTTTATACATCTGAAACCAGGACAAAAATACCAATCAAATCTTTTGTACTCTGTGTGCTTGAAATTAAGGATTAGACACTTAAGACGTTAAAATACGTAGTGAATTATGTCTTAAAATGAATTAATTTTGACTCATAGACTTTAGCTTCATCAGCTGATCCATTTTTCAGTAATATCTAAAGTAAAATATGATACAATATTTTGTATTGACCTGGAAGGGCTTAGGTAAAAATACATGATGTTCCTTCCCAAAGAAATCTGGATCATGCTTTGTGGATGAATCAGTTTGCAATTATATCAAAAAACATTTCACAAATATAGTTGTAGTTCAACAGTAGCACTTCCATTTTTAAAAATGTGATTTACCTTGATTTTATATCTCTTATTATGCACTGGATGTGGCAGTCTCCTTTGGTGTCAGAGGCTTCAATGAAAGATGCATTCTAGAAGGCTACAGAGGGCTGGAAAAGGTCACTGAATCAAATTCTTTATTCTTGCAAGCAGTGGCCTCACCTAATCCTTTAAGACACATCTTAAAAGTAGTTAGGGTTTGGGTTTCTTCCGTTTCTTGTAATTTCCAGCTTTTGTTCATATTCTTTTCTTTACACTGTCTTAGCACAAAATTATTATTTCTTTTTGCCTTTTCTTGTCTTCAGCAAACAAGAAAAACATGTCTGTCACACTAAAGGCTTTCCATTTTTATGGTCATCTTCACAGCTGTTCTCCACATGTACCTGCTAGAATTCAGTGGTTCAACCTGTACTCACCAGGTCCTCATAGAAAGACAGTACACTTCTCCATCTTTAGTAATACATCATTTGACAGACCCTAGTACTGCATTTTCTTTCTCAGGGTTGCATATAGTGATAGTCTATTATTAACCCAAGGAAAATTCTGTCACTGTCTTCTTCTGCTGATAAGCCTTGGTGCTAAGAGTAGGACTTCTGCTGGTAAGTGTAGGGGTTTTTTTCAGTGAAATCTCATCATTTTTTCTAACATAACATTCCTTAAAATCATTTGACCTTTTCTTCCATTCCAGTTTACTCTCAATGGGTGATATCTTTCAATTTCATGTCATCAGCAAATTTCACCTGTTTATTTACATTTTGGAAGTTGAAGGTATTTAGCCATTACTAATTTCATTAGTAATTATTCTTCCTTTCAATATGTGTATTTCTGTTATCTGTTGTCCTTTAACTGTTACTTGGGGAAAAAATTTCCAAACATTAAGTTACTTTATTTTCCTACTCTATTGCTCAAAAGCAGATGAACAGATATTTTGGATACGTGCACCTCTGGCGTCATGTTTATCAACAACTTTATTTCTTGCCTGAGATCAATTCAACAAAAAATAGTTTAAAGGAGAATTTATATACTCAAAAACTGGCCACCTGGAGCACAGAATTTATAATCTTTTCATTTTATCTTTGTCATAACATTGCTTTAAAAACCCTGAAGTTCTTTCCAAGTGCTATCAGACTCACAAAATGCTTGAGTTTGGAAGGGACCTCTGGAGCGCCTCTGGTGCAAGTGCCCTGCAAAGCAAATTTCCCAGGACTGTATCTGACCACACCCATGGGAACAAAAAATAAAATTATTGTGCTTAGATGAAATTTCACATGCTTTCATTTATGCCAAAAGTCACTGGTGTGTCACTGGGGTCTACTGAGAAGAGTCTGGCTTCGTCTTCTTTATTCCCTGTTGTACTGAGGAGCCCAGAGGTGGACACAGTGCTCCAGATGTGGCCTCACAAGTGTTGGGTAGAGTGAAGTGCTGGGTTTGGCTGGGGCAGAGTCAATTTTCTTCTCAGTAGCTACTATGGGGGTGTGTTGTGTATTTGTGCTGGAAACAGTGTTGGTGACACAGGGATGTTTCAGTTGCTGTTGAGCTTACACAGAGTCAAGTCCTTCTCTCCTTCACCCCACCCCACCAATGAGCAGGTGCACAAGGAACTGGGAGGGGACACACCTGGGGCAGGTGACCCCAGATGGCCAAAGGGATGTTCCAGACCCTGGGATCATCTTCAACAATAAATTAAGGGGAAGGCTGGCCAGGGCTTGTTTAGGGCACCTGTCGGTGTTTTCATTTGCATTGCTTTTATTTCTTGGAGTTTATTTCTTTCTCTGTTGTTTTCATTATTATTATTTTTTTTATCATTATTCTATTGTATTTCAATTAATAAGCATTTCTTATGTCAACCTATGAATTTTCTCCCTTTTATGCTACTTATTTTCTTCCCCTGATCCTTCTAGGTGTTGGAGGGAAGTGAGCAACTCTGTGGTGCTTAGGTGCTGGAGGCAGTTAAATTGTGACAAGGGAAAGATCTGGCTCATGCTCAATTTATTTTTCATCAGGATCCTTCATAATTTGTCTTTGGTAGTTGCTGGTTACTAAAGAAATACCCATTACACTATAATTGTGAGTGGAATTTCTCTAGGAGAATAATTTAAAAGACTTGTACAGTCCTCTGCAAGGTAAACAATAAGCAGTTCAAGTAATTACACCATCACAATGTTGGAAAGAGTGAAACTTTGGAACTTGTGCAGACTTGAGATTTTTTTTCTTTCTGTCCTTTTTAGTGTTAACTTGAAGCAAATTACTCTATGTTCATTGAATCATAGAATCATTTAGATTGGAAAAGACCTCCACATCATCCAGTTCTGCCTTTAACTGATCAACTAGCCTTGTCAACTAGACCATAGCACTAAACGTCAGACAATGGTTTCTTAAACACCTCCAGGGGTGGTGACTCCTTAAGCAATCATTTCCAAAGTTTAACAACCATTTCCATCGAGAAATTGCTTCTAACATCCAACCTGAACCTCCCCAGGTGCAGCTTGAGGCTATGTTCTCTTGCCCTACCATTGATTATCTGGGAGAAGTGGACACCTCCCACCTATTGACAACCTCCTTTCAGTCTGTTGTAGAGAGTGATAAGCTCTCTGCTGAGCCTCCTTTTCTCTAGGCTAAACAAGCCCAACTCCCTCAAACACTTCTCATATGGATTACCTCCTCGACCATTCACAATCCTCATTGCCTTCATTGCCCTTCTCTGGACTCACTCCAGTACCTCAGACTTTCTTAAACTTAGAGGTGCTTAGAACTCAACACAGGACTCAAGGTGTCTCACTAGTGCCAAGTACAGAGGGACAATCACTGCCCTGGTCATGCTGGCCATACTATTTCTGATACAGGCCAGGATGCCATTGGCCATCTTGGCTGCCTGGGCACAGACTGGCTCATGTTTGGTCATCTCTTCCCCAGCACGCCCTTGTCCTTCTCCACTGGGGTTTGTTCCTTGAATCCTCATTGTTGTCTTGTTCCTTCTGGTGCCATCTTCTTCCCAGCCTAGCTTTTCCAGAGACAGCACACCTGGAAACCCCTGTGCAGCAGACCTGAGTTGAACTGCAGCACTATTCATGTGCCTTTTTCCTTGGCAAACTCAGATGTGTAAATGTACTCTATTTTGCTTAGTAGACTGGAAACAAATACTGTTAGGTCGCTTGCAGTGTCACTTCTGAGTCTGACCTTTTGGGCTTGGCCAGCCTGCAGTTTGCCAGTCAAGGGAGCATCCCTGACACAACACAGAATGTGTTGCCAACAGGTTTCATAGCGGGCTGCTGCCAGCACTCAGCATTCCCCATTGGAGCAGTTCACACCATTTCACTCTGGATTTGCAGCTACCTTGCTACTCCAACATAGACCAGCCACTGCCCCTGGGGAATCAGTAACCTTGTAAATATACAGTTCTCAGAATTTTAACATTTTGTTTCAGATCTGTGGGGTTGGAGAGCAACCTATTAGTTCTCTAAGAACATTTTAAACCCTCACTCTATAAATACACAAAATAATTTCATCAAGTACTGTACACCATATATGAGTCAAGCACAAAGGTTAGTTTTGTGCTTTTTTCTTTAAGTCCTTCTGTTCATTCAATGTGAGATCAGAGGTCTCAGCCTATACTGTGAGGTAATTCAATTTTTCAATATGAGCACAGTTAAACAAGTGTATTACTGCATATTGCAACCTACTACCTTTAGCTGATGTCATACTATAATGCACATGGCCCAAAATCCAAGATAAAATTCTTTTGTTTCAACCTCAGTAAATATGCTACAAGTTTGGAATAAGGCTAATTTGAAGCAAACACATACTCATCAACTGTCACTGAAGTAGGCAGCAGCTTGTCTTCACATTTCACCATCAGATTGACTTCCCAATAGAAATTACCTGAAACACCATGAAAACAGACATGGCCAAGGATCAATAAGCAGGACTGATGCAGCAAGATGCATCCAGAAGACCCTTTTGACAGAAAGGGAACATGTTCTTCACCATAGCAGAGCGTCCCTTTTCCCAGGCTCAGTAAGGACCCTCCTGTTGTGTGTATCCGTGCTCTCAATACACACATCAAAGTCAATGCACATCCCCCTACAGCAGTGGTAGAGGAGTAACACAGCTCAGTGCTCTTCCACTGCCAGTCCCTCATGGTGATGGTCCATTTTTTCCTGTAAGAGTTGTAAGAGTGACAGCTCTGTTGCCTACTCTGGCCATTTATAAATGACTTATTCTCCCATGCTAGCACAGGGTTGCCATTTTCTCCTCTGTACCTTTTCCACATGATATCCTAGCACAGACAGGGCAAGTAAATTTGGTTGGAGCACCTTCAGAGAGTCAAACATGTTCCAATAATGACAGAATAATGAGTTAATTGGTGAGGGCTTCAGTGCGGTTTCCTTTGAAGCCAAAATATCTCCAAAGTAGTTACTCCTTCTTAGGTATTCTTAGGTATTCTTAGGAAATGGAAGTGCAATAATAAACAAAAATTAAGAGTAAAGCGGGGCAATAAAGATTTGGAAATTTCAGCTAATAATTTATAAGTGATGCCTCCATGTCCTTGGATGGGATCATAAAATGAAATATTTTCATATATTATCCATAGCTGGAAAAAGTACAGAAAAATGCCAAATGAAACTGAACTGAAAGCTTTTGAAGCAGCAAAATGTGACACTTCTTGCAATGAATTTTTTCACTGGAACATAACTTTGCATTCCTGGCTGCCCTAGCACTTATATTACCAATTCACTCGTGCTGAGAAATACCAACTGTAAGGGATCTTTTTATTATTGTCAGTATTATTACAAAACAGTCCTGCAAAATAACATTGCAACTGTGACAGGTCTATCCTATTTGAATTATTCTTTCACTATAGGCTGCTTTTAAGTAAAAGTTATTTGGATTTATGAATATTTTTTTGAGAAGTTTTTCCTGAAATTATTATTACTGAGCAACACACCTTACATGGAGTCTTGCCATTAAGGCTTAGAATCCTGTGGTTTTCTAGGATTCTGCATTTTTAACTAACAATATTAATTTTTAAAGCTAAATCTCTGAAAATATTAACAAAAATGAGAGACTAGAATTTCTACCAAACAGAAAAGAAAGAACATGTTTTGCTTGTGAGAGGGAATGTTACCACAAGTATAGTTTATTTCATGTTTTGCATTTTGCTCTCTTTCCACAGTGAAATCAGATGAGTTGCAAACGATCAAGAAAGAATTAACTCAAATCAAAACAAAAATTGACTCCTTGCTAGGGAGACTGGAAAAGATTGAAAAGCAGCAAAAAGCTGAAGCAGGTAGGTAAAAACCATTTATGGTGAAATTAATTAAATTAGAACCTCATTACCAGTCAAGCAGACAGACTAAAGAGAACAGAAGCTTTCTGAAATGTTGGTACTTAATGGAGGCCTGAAGCAAGGTAAATTAACTCTCAGGTAGAACTATTGAGAGGATAGATTAATATTCTTCGCAGAACATGCATCATCATTTCATAATTGCTTTTTATGGTGTAGTAGGAAAAAATAATTTCTCTAGTTTTTTCTGGAAACAAAACATCACTAAAAATCTGAACAGAATTAAGCTAGAAGTTTTTGACCATGGGGATGCCTGTGCTGTGTATATTAAGGATTAATAGGTAGTGTATACCAATAATTATTGCCTGAGCAATAAGCAGTAGGTAACAGTCACAAGTTACAGCAAAGAAAAAATGTCTGTTTGATATAAGGAAAAGACATACAACTAAGCAGTATAGTGAGTTGACCAGAGAGACCATATTGGCTCCATCCTTGGAAACATTCAAAACCCATTGGTCTCAGGACCCATGGACCTGGGCCAAAATTTGAGTTTGTCCCTGATTTGAAGACGGTTTGGACTTAGAGAGCCCAGAGATACTTTCCAACCTCAGTTATTGAGTGAAGCTCTGGCCTCTTTGTAAAACTGGTTGCACCTGCAGTTTAGCTTTTCTCTGGCTTAAAAGGTTTTGGTTTCAGCAGGCCTTGGGAATTAAAAAAAATCAGTACTTTATATTGGATTGGATTTATAATTCACTTTATAATTTAATCAGTGTTCATTTTGTTAGATGAATGATCTCACCTGGCAGCACTTTAAAGCACTTTAACTGAGAGTTATAAGGTTGTATTTTCACCATGGTAGATATAAAAACTAACTCAGTTCTTATGTCTGTCTATGGCATGTTCTTTGCTATTTCCTTATAGATCACATATATATTTTTACAGGAGCTTTATACCAGTGAGTTGATTTTGTGAGAGTCAGCAGGGAGATGGAAGCCTTATCCCTTATCTCATGAAAAACTACTTTTTTTTCACCCCTCCCTTCTGTAATAAAACTTTTTATGAATTTTGTGTGAAATGTGTGAAAGAAATTCTGCCTCAGAGCCCACAACTGCCTGGCTGTCTGGACAGTAGTCAGTTACATGAAGACAAAAACCCAACAGGACACATACAGAGAATTCCATCAAGTCTGTCTAAAACATTACTGGGAATTAGCAGTAGATGGTTAGAAACCTGACACAATCAAAGTAGAAATTTAGGTGTGGATGTCTCCTGTTCTGAAGTAACTTAAAAAAAATTCTTTGAAAAATAACCTACCTTTTCTTTACAGTAATTTTCTAAGCTGATAGACAAGGACCAGTCCCCCAGCTGTTACAGTTTATCTCACAAAGTTGAGGGCTTTTTTCAAGTCTAAGGTAAATCATTAGTAGAGAGTGTGATTATCTCTTTCAGGAGAACTGTGCACAATATGTATTCATTAGATTCTATTTTGTACTTTATGCGGGTTGGATAAAAGCTGATATAATTGATGAAGATGTAATTGCAAGGCACTCCATTGAATCATTTGTGAACTGAAATATTCTGACTGTGCATCCCTACCTTGGGGAGCTTTTATATAAAAAATATTAGTATTCAAAACAATTTGCAGATCACTGTATTTTGATATCCAATTTTCACTTTTGCTAAAGGACTGTAGTGATCTCATTTAAATAGCTCAAAGAGGAAAATATTGATTTGTATTGAGTCATAGTCTTATGCCTTCTGAAGACAAGCAGTGAATATCCTCAGATATCAAAAAACATTTTCAAAATATTGATGTTTCAAAACATCAGGTGCAGAACCCATCCCTCATACTCTTTGTCTCTCATTGGAGGGTGTCATGAGAAAAACACCTGAAAGATACCCGTAATCATGGTACTCCATTTAAATTTCCTGAGCTGATGAGGAGGGTTATGCAGCCTGGGTGATTAGTCTGCAGATCCAAAAAGCTACATGAGTAGCTGAACTATTTCATTTAGAGTGTCAGATGGGAGATGATGAGATGATTTTGTTCCTTCTCTATGGTTTGGCAGTGTCATTTCTTATTTTCCTCTGCCAGAAGGTGTGGCCTCACTAAGACTGGGATCAGGAAAAGGATCTGTGTCACATTTACATACAGCAAAATCAAGCCATCATCTTGTTCTTTTGGTACTTTGACTCCCTCTCCTGAAGAATATTTTATTTTTAATCCTATAAGTTGTTACATCTGGAGGCATGTGATGTTACAGGCTGGACAAGCTCAGTGTGTATATTGGTTACTGCTCTACAGATGCATGAAAACTCTCCTTTCAGTAACAGATGATGTTCTGGATTTTTCTATTATCAACCTCTAGCCTTTCCAAAAGGGTGAAAATAGAAAAGGATTTTCTGTACATAGGAAAACTGCAGAAATAGCTCCTCTGTTTGCAAATATCTGAACCAGGAAGCTGGGAATAAGCTGTTCTGACATGAAAAAAAAAAAGTTAGAGAATATTCTTCCTGTAATATTAGAGATTAGGCTCTAATTAGGCTGAAAGTTAGGTACTTAATAGCTTCTCAGAAGAGGCCCAAAGAGGTGGGTACTGAGGCAGCTTTTTGCTCTTTTCTGAAGAACCCAGTCTATGTTCTCATTAAGACAATTAAGTAAGTGACCTAATTTTTTAGCAGCTGTGTCTTAGAAGATTTCCCATTTAAATGCATTGTCTATCAATTCAGCAACCTTGTTTTTAAAAGCTTTAACCAAAATTAATTCAATTGTCATTGCCAGAGCTGAGTCATCTCAGAAGTGGCTTAAGACAGGAAATAGTAGAGCCAAACATAGAAGACTTAGGTGATTCAGTCCATATTTCCTTGTGCATAAGGAAGGTAACACAATCACCTATAACTAGCATGGCATCATATAGAGCACCTCACCAAGACAAGGCTCCATAGGCTGAATCTTCTATGTATTCTGCTAATACATGTGACTATAGTACTGTTGAAGCAGCTGTCTAAGATGACTTTGCATTCTTTAAATATAAGAATATTTCTGCAAATATTAGGTGAGTGAGGGAGGAAAGCTTAATTTTTCTGTTTCTTCAGTAAGCAAAGTTGAAGATGAGGGACTAAAGACTAGTGAAGTCTAAAGAGATGAATGTAAGTGGCAAAACAAATGTGCAGAGTCAGAAGGTAAAGCAAATGTCTTGGTTTAAGACTATGGAACAGAAAAAATGCAATCAGATTTGAACAGTGTCTTTTGCTGGTAATAATTTATGGTAAAAAAAAAATTATATGCTCAAAGAGCTTCAAAAATATAGAGCTTCAAGGCAATACTTGATTCATTGGTTGTCCAGCAAGATAGGTAAGGAACTATAAGTGTTACAGAACAGTCAGTCTGAAAAAAGAAGAAATACTTTGTTCTAGAAATTCTGTCATTATCACCCTCAGACTGACATTGTTTTTCTAGCTGCATGCAAGCAATTCTCTGACCTGATTCATTTTGAGTACTTAAAGCTTTTCATATAAGTTCCTGACAGGCATAGGAATAAGACTCTGATTATTTCTTCTACGTTCTTCAAACGTTCTTCTAGAAAGTCTGTCTCTGTCATTCTTCCATCAATCTTCATCTGGATTTCTGCTGTTTGGATGAAGTTCCTCAGTGTATCCAAGATTTTCACAATACGTAATCACAACAATGCAGCTACTCTCATGAAGTCACAGAATCACAGAATCACAGAATCACCACCATGTTGGGAGAGGCCTTCAAGATCACTGAGTCCCACCCATCCCCTAACACCTCAACAAAACCATGGCACCGATGACACATCCAGTCTTTTTTCAAACACAAGAACCAGAACAGTCAACCAGAACAGATTCTTTAGGCCTCCACGGAAATGGTCTTTCTTTTCACCACTTTGCAGAAAATATAGGAAGCCAATATTTGGTTCACTGGAGGAGGGCATTCTCCAGTTACTTCAGCACATTATACCAATGAGGAGTAATGCATACTTTTCTCCATAAAAACATGCTTACCTGTCTAAAAGGATTTGTTGATTACCTGTATGGCTGTTAAGATATATTCACAGTAAATTCACACAGATTCTTATTTATTTATTGGCAATTAACAGCCTTCTACTTCTCAGAGCATAGATATTTATGTACTTCTCATTGGCTGCACATGGATAGATATCTGGTGACTATGCCAATTGGATTCCAAGGCAAAGTACAGAAAATCAAAAAGCTGGATCTATTGGTAAATCAAGCCTTCATCCACTGCATGGCATAAATGGGGTAGATGACCGCATTTATATTGTGATTTATTTATGTATTAATTTTGAAGGAAAAGTTTTCAGTCATATTTGCCTGGTAGACATTATCACACAATTTTACAAAGCTAGCACATCTGGCGATGGAAGCTTAGGTTTCTTCTGCAGAGCACTTTCCTTTGCCACCAATAGGAAAGGTTACTGAATCTCTATAGAGTATGTTTTCCTTACAGAAGCCCAAAAGAAACAAATGGAAGATAATGCTGATTTGATTCAAGAGGAATGCATATCAGAGAATGCAGATAACTCTACGGAAGAGCCAATTGAAGGAGGGCCAGATGCAGATGGGGATGGAGAAGATATGACTGATGGGATAGAGGAGGATTTTGATGAGGATGGCAGCAATGAGCTGGTAAGGCATAATCATGACATATTCTGTCTATATGGTTCCTACAAGTAACCACGGAGAACCAACAATCTGGATTAACAAAATAAGTTCACAGCAGCACTGTGACGTTCTGTAACTAGTGCCTAGACCTATACTCCTCATACAGTGTAATATCAATTAAGCATAGGAACCTCTGAGGAGAAACAAGAAAAATATTTTTTACTACATTTGGTGATTTTAGGAAGGAAATAAAATGTAGTTTAAATTGGTTTACATTTATTATTTTATATATGTAAAAATGTAGTGGGCTATTTTTTCTTTTCCTTTTTTGAGTGCTGCTTTTCAAAATTAAATAAGATTCTAAAATGGTGAGCTTTTTCATTAGTAAACACGAGTTTAATTAGACATGAGTCTCGAGTCTCTATCTTCCATGTTTATACTCTGCAGGCTGTATTGGCTGATACAGAATTTTTTGATTGAGGGATTTCTTCTTAAGAAATGTTTGGCTAAGAAATGTTTGGGTTTTCAGCCTGAGGCTGCACCTTTCATGAAATACGCACTATGGTGCTAAACTCCTAAGTTCTTCTACAGCAACATTAAAAAATATTTGGAAAGTCAGATTTATACCTTTCTATGCATTCCTGATTAGAATGGAACAGTCATGGTTGTTTAGCCTCTATAATACACTCCCTCCCTTCCTGGATTTTTCTATTCTGCTTTGAGCTGAGAGAACTTTTGTTGATCACTGGATCATTGTCATTGCTTGCATTTGAAAAAATATTTAATCATGTGTGTACAGTAAAAATCTTTTAGTGAAGCAGCAGAAGTCAGTCAGCAAGAGACCCAGCAGAATCAACAGCAAGTCTGGAGTAAGAGAGCATGTGAATAACCATTAGTTTGTACTGCTTACTGCCAATGCAGTTTAAACTGTAAATCTCAGGTTTTTGGCCCCTTAGCCAGCCCAAGACTAACTTGAATTTCTATATCCTAAATAACATTATTCCCAGAAGAAGCTACTAAAACCTGAATTCCCTCATCTTTTTACACGCAATGTAGAGCAGATGACATTATCCTTTGTTCTTAAAGAAACAGGTTCTCCTCTTCAGATATGAAGAAGCTGTCACTCAGAATTTGTAGGGAGTTGACATTTTGTAATTGATAAATACTTGTAAATATAATCTCCCGCCATGGCTAATACCTGAACAGATTAAGTGGTTTTAACAATAGGGGTGGCCACAGTTTAATAAGAATGGTGGGTTTTGCACTAATTAGGCACCAGTCTCCCCATTACAGACAACTAAGTGGGAATGTTAAGATATAGTGCATTAGACTCTGATTGCTCAATGCTGTCATTTCACCCTGTGGATTCGACACACTTAACATATATCCACACTGTATGACACAAAAAGTAGAAGAATTTTTTCATCTATCAAAGGCCTCAGCAGGAAAGTCTCTATAAAGCAAGCAGCACAGTAAGAATTCATTAGCAATGGAAGTCTGGAATTTGCACAGCCACATTTGCACACCACTGCTTCCAAGTTAAAAGCCTTTCCAAGATCCATGTTATGGAATTAGTTGAAGTGCAGTGCATTGCAGACACAGCTCCAAAGACAGCTCAGAGGTCTGACACACACATCTAAGGCATGGTGGGGAGCCAGCTCCTGTTTCTCTGCATATCATCACAAAGTGCATGAGTGATGAGAGGAGGTGGCTCACTGTGTGTGGAAAGTGGTGTCCTCTGCATTGCATCCTGGCATGAGTAGCATGCCCCTTTCCCAACAGGGTGGTAGCAAGGAAAGGCCAAGGAAGAGGACTTTGGTGCATCATCTCAGTCAGGTGCAGCCTGCTGCAATGCCAGGGCACTGGAGCCAGTCAGCCTCATGCCTTCCACCTTCCCAAAGCCTGGGACCCTCTAGCTGAGAAGCTGGCAATACTGTAGACTTTAAAATTTACAATTAAGATTGTCACTGATGTAAAATCCCTGTCCTTTTCATCCTCCCTTGCCATTTCCATCAAGTTTTGGAAGAGGCTACTTCACCTTAGCTTTCCTGCCTGCTGCGGTGTGATAATAGCACTTTATTCCTTTTGCAAAGACTAGGGAGATTAGTGAATGCAAACCTGCAATGGATAGGATAAAGGATTGCTCAGCAAAGGATTGCTTCAAAGAAATCTCAGGGCATGGGTGTTTTCCACAGAAAAGCAATTATATATTGAATTATGTATCTTTCCTTTATAGTTTTATACTCAAACACTCAGCAGTATTGGCCGGTACTTATGATAGAAAGATGGTAGTTTTTGATGCATATTGTAATTTAGATGTTTTATATTGATGTATACTTAGGTAGATATACAGGCCAATTCCTATAAGCTTTAGTTTCTACTCCAGTCATTGATAGCTCTGCAAAGGGAAGGACAGTAACAATGCTACCAAATATATAGTGAGTACCCCTGTAGAAATACTTGGGAATTCAGTCTGCTTCCACCTATTCTATGTCCTCTTATCTGAAATTGTCCTCTGTCTTTTGAAAAGTTAAGTAGATATATAAGCTTGTTATAAAGCATGTCCTAGCCGATGTTGTTATTCTGTTTTATAAAAGCTAAGTTATTTAGGAAAAAAAAATCTGACTAACAGCAAATATGTAATTTTGGAACTGAGCCAGTTACAAAACTTTTGAGAAAAAAAAGGTTAAGAACTAAAGTTGTTAAATGTGACAATTGTGACAGAAACTTTCCATGTAAGAAAAATGTTACTATTTTGTGTAAAATAGTAACATTGGACTTGAGATTTTAAAAAAAAAATCCTCCAAAAAGCTTTTTAAAAATGAAATCTATATTGTTTTCCAAATATAGACCTAAAAGAATTTAAGGCAATGATTAAGAAAATATTTTCTTTCACCACTAAGACCAGCAGAGGAAACAGAACAATACTTAAATGGGCAAAGCTAATGCCCTGAAGTAATTTCAGCAGGAAAATTTAATTGTGAGTCCACTAGTATGGAAAATATTAATAGAGGAAAAGAGGGAAAATTACTTAAATTTATATCTTAACCGTTAGTGAGTTCTTCAGATTTATCTGTAAACCTAGTGCAGGTTTGCTGAACAGAATTCTATTTTCCTAAGGCTGTCAATAAAGGGAGGTGTTCAACAAGGTCGTACCCACTGCCAGAGTCCAGGTGCTGCCAGAAAGGAACCTCTGAATCCATATATGTGGGTCTCCATCTTTGCAGCAGAGGACTCAAAAACATATTTCTTTCTTTCTTTCTCTTTCTTTCTCTTTCTTTTCCTTCCTTCCTTCCTTCCTTCCTTCCTTCCTTCCTTCCTTCCTTCCTTCCTTCCTTCCTTCCTTCCTTCCTTCCTTCCTTCCTTCCTTCCTTCCTTCCTTCCTTCCTTCCTTCCTTCCTTCCTTCCTTCCTTCCCTCCTTCCTTCCCTCCTTCCTTCCCTCCTTCCCTCCTTCCTTCCCTCCTTCCTTCCCTCCTTCCCTCCTTCCCTTTCTAATTCTAACTTTCTAACGAAGCAACTACGCAGGATGTATGCTGTGGGTTCAGGTGGTAGGATCAGTTCTCTAACTTCATACACTATTTGAAGGAGCAGGTTATTGCACATTAACTGAGTGCTGTCCTGAGTTAATGTCCTCATGCCTGCTTTCAGCCTAGATCAACTGTAAAGAAAGACACAGTCTAAGCCAGGCATGGATTTAAGAACCCTTCAGCCTCTTCAGCTGTCTGCCTGGCTGCACACACAAAACAACATCATACTCAACAGCTGCACACTTTCTTCATCCACCATCTAGACCAGGATGTTGTTCAACCTTGCACTGTAATTTTCTATTACTAAAGACATGCCCACAAACAATCATTATGGCTCAGCTAAATTTTACACAGAAATAACTTGATTGCCCATCTGAAATCCAATTCGAGACATGATGCATCTGAAGCACCTGCTGCAGTCATCAACTGTCACCTCTAGAGAAAGTCACTTTTGTACTATTTGCCCAAAAGTGTCTCTCAGTAAATGTCCTCAGTATACCAGACACTCCGGCTTAAAGGACCTCCTTTAGAAAAATTCCCGAAGAATTTTGCTGCATTTTTATACTGAAGAGTTCTCTAAAAGGTGATCTCAGAAACATGATCCATCTATGTATGAATATGTTAAAGAGTTGGCTTCAGCTTGGTCAGTGGAGTGGGCCATAAACTTCCATCCACATGGTCTCACATGGCTTCTCACTCCCCCTTGTACAAGGGCATGCGTATCATGTAGTTTTATATATATGTATATAATAGTCACTGGTTTATTATGTAGCTCCTGAGCTTACTTTACAATTCATGTCACTTAACTGAATCGCTTAACTGACTATTAGAGGTAGTGAGAGGGGTTGAAAACTTCAGTTCTATTTCCTTTTCTCCTTTTAGATAAAAAAAAGTTATCCTAGATTTTACTGGAACCATAATTCAAGCTTTCATTCAACTCCTAACATTGAACAGTTTTTAGCAGCAGTAAACTTAAAATTTCTGTGTTCCTTCCTAGTGCATTCCTTTTAATTTAAACTGTCCCTTAGCAGTGCTGTGACGAAGACAACACACCGCTGGAACACCCATCCCATTTTATGGAAAGCGGGCTCTCATGAAGAATGATCTTAATTTTTACTAAATTAAGTTCACACACAAATCACAAGCAGGTCGCGAATTACCCAAACACAAATCTCCATTAATATCAAGCAGGTTTTGTGTGTCTGCCGTGGTTTGAAATTGTAAGTAGTGGAAAGGAAAACAAATAACCTTTTCTTACTCCTGTGGCTGCACAAGGGAGAGCAGAAAAGTCCAACATGCTATGATGTCTGAGAAGCAGCTCATCCTCAGCCCCTCTATAACAAGACTCTTCTTACCAGAAATAGCATCAATATTGTGCAGCCTGGCTGAAAGACTGAAGGAAAAGCACTTCTGAATTATTCTGGTTCCCTAATTCTCCTGATTTAGCATATGGACAACCCAGTGCAGACCCAGAACATTCAATATATCTGTTTCAAAGGGTGTTAATTAATCATTGAGGAAGCACTGATCAAGTTATTGTAATCCCCTTGGAAATAAAACAGGTAGTTATAAGTTACTTCACTGAAAACCTGAAGTATTATAGATTTGGGGGGGAAAAAAAGCAAAAAAACCCAAAACACTTCTAGCAAATGCTTAAAAAAAAATACCAGCAAAATAATTAACTGTAATGAATTATGCACAAGCACTCACATCTGTATTACATTGCCTGAAAATAATAGTTCCTATCAAAGTGTCAACTTCTCATAGTAAATAACTATAATAGTAATAGCACAGTAGTGGTTCAGCAGTTGAGCATTCAATACAGTTCAGCAACAATTGGTTGGAATTTGAAGGATATATTCAGAATCACAGTATTGCTTTTATGCTGGTGTAGCTGTGCTAAAAGTAATGAAGCCAGACAAGCATTATTAGATGGGAGTTCTACAATAATGAGTCAGCTTTAATGAGACACCTTACGAGGCATTTTTATTAAATTATTTTAGAACCAAAGATACAGAGATTATAAAGGGCCCAGTTCTACTTACAATGTAGATTTACAGTAGTTATTTCAACAATTATAGTTCCCTTTCTATTGAGTATATTTCAGTTGTATTTACCTCTCAAGGGTGTTTGATTTCTTACTCTTGTCTTTTTCTCCACCTCCACACTGCATGTTTTCAAATTTGTTTCTAACATCTGATAGAGAACAATGTTTCAAATATTAGTACCTGAAACTGCCACAGACATAAAACTCAGGATAATCCTCTTGCTGCACTGATTTTCATTATGCAAAAGTAACACCATTATGATATAATAATAGCTATATTTCTTGTAGGAATTGATACAGTTTTACCATTTAAATCAATGAAACCAAATAGCGCCATGGCCAAAGCTCATCAAAAACATTTCACTGTGGTCACAAAGGGGTGCTTTAGATTGCTGACAGGTGTGCTACCAAAGGTATTAGCAAAAGTGGTCTTAATATGATGTTGTAGAAGACTAACTTAGCCAAGGTTCAGTGGCAATATTCACTGTAGTACTGTATGGCTTGAATCACTTGAACAATGATTCAAAACCACCAAGGCAAAAAGCAGAGTTACCATACTAAAGGTTTTGAGTAGTATCAGTCACTTCCCAAACATCTGCTATTGGTAAATGGTCTCTCTGCTTCAAGAAGTAACCTTGAGAGGCATTCCAGCTCAAGAGGAAAACATTACCGTGCTGCCAGGCTGCTTGGCTGGGGGAGCTCAACGAGGTCCACTTAGGCTATCAGATTTGTGTAATAAAGTGGCTGTATTGCAGTCAAATTATATGCAATGTGAAAGGTCTGCACAAGACTCCTTATACCCACAACTTTCTTTGTTCCTTGATAAATGAGACTTTGAAAGGCTACCTGCTGCTGATGTGCTAATTGCACGATGGGGTCACTGAAATCAACACTCCCAGTGCCAATCTGCTTTTGTGGGTCTTCACATTGCAGCTAGAGGAGTTTTTGACTGTCTGAGCTGCGGCTCAGACCTTTACCTCCTTTGGAGTCTGAACCAAATTACCACTAGTTTGGTTAAGGGGTTGATTGTATGCATCACATCCTTCCTATAAGTAGCTAAAGGGAAATTAATGTCAAATATGTATGAAACTCTGAAACTTTCCTTGCTTTAATTACTTCGTATGCAATTCAACAATGAAAATACTCAGCAGAAAGTAAAACAAAATCTACAGATAAATAACTAAATTTTGACTGATTAATTTCATGTTGTTTAAACCCAGTTTTGCATATTTCAAATAGCAAGATCAATAAATATGTGACGGTGCGATAGGATTGATAGTAATTTATTATTGTAATTAAACTAGATTCTTCATTGTCCATTTAAATGCATGTTTTTTCAGTCCATAGCATCAGGGCAGACAAGACTGACTTTTCTATTATCAGCCAAATTAGGCTGACTAGGCTTGTCATAAAGATCAGTAGCTATTCTGACAACTTGCAGCTTTCTGAGTGCACTTATACAGGATACTACTTAGAAAGTAAAGGCCAAAACTTCTTATTAATGGCAATGGCTGAAGCAATGTTGTGCCAGAAATCTTACTCAATGTACTTTAAAAATCACTAAGATCATGCAAAATTTTGTCTTTTCTATTGCTCTTACCATTCATTGAAATCTTGCATCCAGTGTCAGGGGAACATGAATTGGTAAAAAAAATGAATTGGTAAAAGATTGGTAAAAGACAAATGAATTGGTAAAAGATTGTATTCACTTGATAAATATCAGTGCAAGATATTTGTACTTGAGCAACCTAAGAAAGTCATTAGGGACACCATACCCGACAGATACTAATTCCTTGTACCTTCCACAGCTGCAGTAAATCTAATAACCTGTGACTGAAGAAATGGAGAAAGTAATAAAAGCATGCCATGAAATCAAAAATCATAAGAAACTTCCTGACATGCCCTTTTGTTATATTTAATATATGCAGTGGTGCAGTAGACGTGTTTGCTGTTCACCCACTGTTACGAGTCATTGGAAGGACCTTGCCACCGGCCCCTCCTCCCCATTTTTCCTGGCAGTCAATTTATCAGAGGAAGATTTCCTAAGTGGTGTTCAGCATTTTAACCAGGTTACTGGTTTATGAATGACTACATAATGTTTTTCTAATTGTTATTTAAAGCCTATCCCGTACACATGGGATCACATGGAAATCTGCAGAAAATGCAGGCAATGTTATTGTGCATTTTGTGTCTGTTTCTACTAGATTTTCCTGCCTGTAATTGCATTTTTGTAAAACAAATAAGCAAACTAGTTTTATTGACTTCAGATCTATTTCTCTGCGTCTTCTCTATATTATTTAGTTCCCCATTAAAAAATCCTCAGAAGCTAAAATCATAAAACTTTTGAAACATTATCTACATTGCAATGTAGATAATATAGTTAATTTAAAGACATTAGAATCTTACAGATTTCATGAAAAAGAGCTTGAAAATAATGGGTTTTCTATTCATCTCATTTTTAAGCGAAGTATGTGGGATCAGGAATTTTGGGTCCTGTTCTCAGCTTTGACACTGAGCCCATGTGGTATGCAATGTGCCTCAGAAGATTGAATGTGCAGGTAAAATTAGCTTTTCTTTCTGAGGTCAGACCAACAGGTGCCTTTCTTTGGCACGTAAGAAAGGAGCATTCCCAATTATCTAAACTTATAAAAAATTATATGCTTTCCAGTAAAGAAAAATTATTGTGGAACAACAGGGAATATATTCTTCAATGAATCTGTTTTACTTTTTTAGTTGCACCCTGCCATCTGTCTTGACCTGCCTGAAGTCTCAGTCATCATATAACAAGATAGTCACGGTGCTTGATAATTTTGAGACAGCAAATATTTAAATTTTATGGCTCAGGTTCTATCAAAAACAGTTGCTTTGCCTCCAATTTAAAAACAAAACAAAACTACACACAAATCAGTGAATTTAACCAGAGGTAAACAATGCTGTCGGACCAGGCCAAAAATTCTCTTAGACATGTAAACAAAATACTTGCCTAAATGAGATTAACTCTTCTCTGATATAACTTAGTTGAACTTAATTTTCAGTATTAGTAGCCTATTAGTTTGATTTAGTCCAAGTAGATCAGAATCAGCTCCACAGATTTTGCTGGCCCAAAATTTATGAGCATAGAGTCATCCTCTGAGTGAAGTGCAGAAACAAGGACAGCCAAACACCTACCACTTAGAAGCAAACTTGGATCCCTTTTCAGGTGAGGACAATGATGACTTCTGAAAAATATCACAGGCTTTTTGCTTTACATTAAGGCTGAAAATGAAGATAATTGAAGTAACTCAACACTTTAAATAAGAAGATTGATTTCAGTTTTCACCCATGAATATTTTTGCCAGTGTAATTTTACTTCCCTGTACCTTGGCTGACTCCAGTAGAATTTGGGTGGCTTGTTGAAGGTGCTGCATCATTTACAACCAACTGTCCCCATCTGTGTATAGGGGGAATAAGCATCAGAATAGTAACCTAGTATAGATACCAAAGCTGCAGTATGAGGTGTGTTGGGAAAGTGTTGGATGGGAGGGGGGACACTGGTGTTTTCTAGGTATTCAGTGGGACACAGATCCTCTGGAAAAACTCAGGACAGCCATTGGGTCTGTGATATGGATTTGAGTCTATCAGCTTAATTATCAAATTCTAAGATTTAACTGAAATTGAGCAATTGCCATGCACCACACATTTTTCCCGGTGTGTCAGTCTTTGAAAATAAATAGCTTTAGTTCCCCTAGAAAACACTCATTTCACAGGCTTTATCAGTAACCTTGAGCAACAAAAATGCTGAATGGAAAACCCTCAGAGGAAACAATTTTCTGTTTAAATTCTTCACTCAAGTAAAGAGGTAAAGACATTGAAAAGCCAAAAGATTGTTATTTTTCCATACAAAAAGGCAGAAATTGGACATGTTTTTATTTTTTTCAATACAAATTGCAGAGCCACTACAGCTAGTGACCCAATTACTCCAAAAGGTCTCAAATTTTTTAGAAAATATAAATACGTTACTAAGAAGATTTTCTGCATGATTAATATCAAAACATGAAAGGCAGATTGAATTTATCCACACATAGGCATTTACACACCTCAGAAAAGGGAAGTTATTTAGAAGGTGATAGAACTGTAATTGCCATTTCAACAAAAATAAAAAGCAATCAGTGAGAATAAAACAAGCTCAGTCTGCCAAAATGAGGATTTGGAATTTAATCAAATACCAACTTATCCAGCTTGTCATGCTGCTATGTGTATCTGAAGTTTCCAAATTGTTGTTGCTATTGATTTCTAAAATTACACTACAGTTCTGTAGTCTTTCAAAATGAGTGTAGTGTTTTCCAGACCAAGTAAATAAAGAATGAAAAGGCTAAATGCTTCTCTGCTTCCTCTTTGCAGGTTATAATAATCCTTTCTCGGATATTACAAGATTCTGCACCATTTGCAGATGATGATTTGACCCCAAGTCCAACATTTTGCTTTGCAACTTTTATTTTAAAATTAATGTCTCTTGAAAAGCTCATAAAATATTATGCAGTACTGTGCACTTTGCATTCAAACAAGTATTAGGCAGGGAAATGCAAATAAAAAACTGTTTTGAAAAGGACCATTTTTTATTGCCATTTCCACCTGGATCACATTTCCATAGCAAGACTTTCACAGAGGACAGTTTTAAGCAGGTAACTCTACATTTTGTATATTCAATTGACTGTCTTAATTCATTATACTGTCACCATTCAAATATTCATTTTGCATTGTTTATCTCATCCCACTCCTGCTTCATATGGTTTACTCTGGGCTTTCCCAGTATCTCTGTCTCATGCTATAGGCTTCCAAAATCTTCCAGCACTCTCTGCTTCCCATTTTTCTATTTCTTTTCTATGTCACTCTACCTGGTTATTCAGTTGAATAAAACCTCTGCCTCTAAGTACCTGAAAAATCTCCACCTGATTAGGCAGAATACTCCTCATCTCAGTACATCACTACCTACAATGATTTTGCCTGGAATGGGCACCCTTTCGTTTTTGATACCTATATAAACTCTAATTTAGCAATATTGAGAAAGTGTATCAGGTGCTTTCTGCATAATTACTTTAAGGCAATTCTTGTAAGCTCCTACTTTCATTTCTTTTAAAACTACACTTCTTAAAAGGTAGACATATTAAATGGCCTCAGGGTACAAGTTTTAGTTGTTCCTTTATGCATTAAACTGTGTGTTGAAAACTGCACCCTTGGCATTACTAGGACAGGAACTTTTGCCTTGAGCATTAGTACTAATTGGACCACAACCTCACACTAGAGAATTCCTACACCTCACCTTAAGCAGAGATCGATTCAGTAGGAATTTTAGTCTACAGCTGTTTTACACCACCCTGTAACTTAAAAGCGTCTCTTCTGTAGCACTCAGGATGATAAAGTACAGTACTTACTGTGAATCATGGTAAGACTCAGTTGAACTTGCTTCTCATGGAAGGCACCATCCCAAGAAGCAGAAAATACCCAGGGATCTCCAATGAGAGCCATACCCCGGAGAATTTGCTATGAGTATCCACTCATATGCAGGGACAAGTGAAAGTGGAACCTTTATTTCTCTGCTTTATTTGGCACTGGATCCCAAGAAGGTATTGAGCATCTCTCAAAGCATGTTGGTATGGCCTGAGGGAACTCTGTGGACAGCACCAGGAAGGCTTTACTGAATTTGGACTGGCTTTATCAGCCAAGAGGTAATAGGAAAAGGAGTTTGGTGGGGAGTTTCACCAGGGAGTAGCAATGTGGGTGCATTCTGGTAAAGACTTCAGGGCAGTGAGTTCTGCCAAAGCACCACATCCCCACCATCCTACCTCTTCCACATCCCCTTGGAGATCCTGGCCCAACCCACACTCTGCAGTGCCTCCAGCTTCAGAGCCCTCCCACTGTCACCAGAAACTGTGCTACTAGTTCCTAAGTCTTCTCCTACTGCTATAAAGGACCTTGCAGAGGAAGACTGTGCTGCAAAAGCAGTCTAGGAGGAGAAAAACACACAGCTTAAATTGAAGTGGACAGATCCACTTCTTTCCTTCATGGCCCCGCTCAAGCTCTCAAATGACCATGGTGACTTCGTTCCCAAATTGATTCCTTCAGACTCACACTTTGACCATCCTCTCAACAGCAGTGTGTCCTTGCTAGCACTCTCCAAATATTGGACCCTGTCTCCACCACTACACCCAAAAGCATTTTATCACAGTTCTGTTTGGACTCTGAGAAAGAAAAGATGTGATGGGTTAGGGGAAAAATCAGTATCCTGCTGACTTTTTTTGGACAAACAAGTGAAACAGAGCTTTAATACAAAGAAGGTAGCAGTTTGTTTTCATTGATGACTAAAACAATCATTCTCACATGTACTCACATAAATACTAACACTTCAAAGCAATTAAGCTGTTCACAGAACAGAAAAACAATTCTGTAATGTTTTTAGCAATTAAAGTATGATTGGCAAAGTCCAAAACATAGTGACTGGGTTTCATCATTTGAAGAAAGATTTAAAGAAGGTGCAACTAGTTATTTTAAATATCCTTTATTAATATTTATCAAGCAATCCCTCTATTTGTTAAATGCAGTGACTATTCTATCACTAGTTCATAATAAAAAATTTCACATTAGTACCATAATTTTGCTTTCATGTTTTACGAGGGTTACAACTGACAGCAGCAAAAATGTGATACACATCCATATTCCCTGGCTCACACCTACTGAACTGAGAATTTACATTTCATATGTGGGCATTAAACTAAACCACCTATATGACTGCTGAATTAGAGATTTAATATTTTAAATCAAGGGACAAGGTGCAAAGTGTACCTCAAATGAACACAGCTGTGAAGTCAATGTGATAGCTAATACAAATTCAGCATTTCTTGGTAAGCTCTGCTTGTTCCTTGTGGTTTTCCACTGATGATGAAGAATGCTGTGTAAAAGCCAACAAAAGTGCATGTCCCCATGGTACCTTACAAATATAAATAACATAGTTTTATACTCAGTGTGAGTGCCTGCTTAAGAGAAAGGAGGATATTATCTTGAGTTAGACATAGCAAACAAACAGAATGTCAATTTGCATTACTACTTTCTGTATTGCATTATGATTTTTCTCATTTTATGTAAATATCTAGATCAATAATAGCTAACTAAGTTTTGGATATTTTGTTGTGGGGTTTTTGGGGGGCATTTTGTTGGATTTTTGTTTTGTTTTTTTTTTTAATGCTTGCTCTGCAGAAAGATTCTATTTTTCATCTCTTTGGCTGCCCAGAAAGTACATAATCAAAAGAAATTATTAGAGATGAAACAGAGCATGAGAGTATGCTATCCTTGAGGACATAAGAGCAGCATCTGTAGACCTGTATTCTCAGGTCTAATACAGAATTCTCAGTTGCACAGATAACAGTATTAGGAGTGAGCATCAGATGTAATGAAAGCAGTTGTGGTACAATTGCAGTTCGAGGTAGCACAAGTACGAGGGCCAGTGCTGGGAGTGAAAGGACAGTGTACCTGCTGCTTTTTAATGGGGCTTGCTGTTGTTTCACAGAAAGTGATGTATGGCAGTCACATAACCTTCTGTCAAAGCATAGTCAGACACTAACAGAAACCTAGAAAGGTGTCAAGCACCTAGTCTCCAACTCAAGAGGAGCCTGCAAGAGATAGATGTGCAATTTTACCAAGCAGTGGTCAGCAGTGACTTCAGGTGCTTCCATTACAGTTATTAAACTGAGAATTCCAGTCCTGAGAATGGGTTTGTCTGGCAAGGAAAAAGAGACAGCCGAGAAAGAGGAACGATACTTGAGGCTTAAGGTTTCAAGTTCACGTGTATATGTGAACCATCATCTATACATCCTCTTTTTAGCTGCATTTTCTGAGAGTTTCTAAGATTAATGCTAACATAAAAGCCATTCAGAGCATAGGATTTTTAAAAAACAGATGCATTTTGTTGGATGAATGTCTTTCATATACTTTGGATGCTCTTACTGCTTATAATTAATTGTGGAAAGTCTGTCATACAGTGAAGTCTGTCAGATGTATATTCTGTGGGATTTCTCTTTCAACATTTTCTTAATAACTACAAGGTAAGATGTTAATCATGTACATCTTTTGAGTCATTTAGTCATAGCACATTCCTAATACTCCCTCCCAAAAACATATGCTGAATTTACACTCTCATATATTAAGATTCATTCCTGTACAAATGGGTCTGGAAGATAAAATATGGTAAGGTCCAGAATGCTCTTCCCCATAAACCCTTTGAGAAGGAAATTATTTATTGGGATGAAGGAACATATCTCTGTTCTTTTCCATATTTCTGTAAGAAAAAACAAATAATTCAGAGCAGGAAAGAAGCTGAGCTGTTTGGATCTAGCTAGCAGAGAACAAAACCTATCTCTTGCAGACAAATAAAGCCCATCTAAAGGACTTTAGAAAAGTCAGTATCTCTTCTACCACAGAAGGGTCACCATTACACCTTCCAGGTCCCTTAGGTAGGCCTGGGAAACAGGATTGGCAAATCCCATTCTAGAAGGTTGGTACCTGCAAGTCTCTACCATTTATCAGACTTGTCTTCTTGTAAAAGGCTTTTAGGAGCAATGCAGAGTGCAAGCTATTAATTCTCTGTCATGCCTCATGACTACAAAGCACAAAGCTTGGAGGAACTGGGCCCCTGGCAGATGATCTGACAGCCAGGCTGTCCCACAAGAAAATATTCTATACATACAGAGCATTCTGAAAGATCTACAGATGTAAAGATAGAAATTAGCTAGGCTTTGAGTGGAGGTAAGTTATGAAATAATTAATCTTCTAAAAAGCAAAATGGAAAACTCTACATTTTTACTGACTTTTATCAGATTTAAAACATCATTTGTACTTATTTTGTGGAGTCCACAAAGTAGAACTGCACTTTCAGTTAGGGAGGTTTTTAATATTTAATGTTGGCTTTCCAATGTTATATACAATATAATAGTGTATAGTTAGAATTAATTTAATCTAGTAGAATTTGAATTTAGCAAAAATGCCAGAAGGATTATACTAGAACTATAATAACAGTAGCAATAGCATTTTTAGAAGACTGAAAGACAGTGTTATACCTAAGAAGAGTGTTTCCAATACCTCATGCTCAAAAAGGCATCTGGATAGTGAAAAAAAGCAGCAGAAATAATTTCAGGTGGAAAATGAACCAATAAATATTCCATAAACACTCTCCATCTTTTTTTCAGATATTATGATGGCAATTAGGACAATATATAGAGTTTCTATGATATTGTCTAGGGATGCCAAGTCTACATGCTCAGTTGAGTCATTCAATTCTTAAAATGCATTATGTTCAAATCACACTTTCTAAAGTGGTTTTCTGTTAGAACTACATCAAATGAAAGCCTCATTGCTGGCTTAAATATAATTCAGTTCATCCTTGTTGTGTCAAGAGATGTTTTTATATATAAGGGGAAAGAAATGAAAAAATTTTTAAAAACCCACTAGTCATCATGAGGGTTTTTAAATATCATCAGCACTGCCAGAAAGGCAGATGATAAACTGCACACTATTAAGAAGAAAGAAATAGAATGAAATTAGCATTGAACTACTCTGGATTAATCATAGCCCTGGATTCCTGTCATTCCAGGGAAAATAAAAGCTTGGCTCTTTCAGATTTTAATGCTCCCTCTCAGACTTTACCATTATTTGTAGTGAGAGGGAAGTAAGAAACCCATGTACTATAGGAAGAACACAGGAATATTTTGGACTGGGGGGGGTTGCTAAATTTTTATTTCTGTTTCTCAAAGCAACACTGATGACTTGGGTCCACATGGTTAACAGCATTAATGTTTCACAACAGTAACCTAATGAAGCTCTTTTGTGCTGGTCGCAGGTAAATGCTTGAAAGGTTTATGGCAAGGGAAAAAAGCTTCAATAAATAACTTGAAAATCTGACTCATTGTTTTCATAATTATTGCTTTTTGTAATGGCATAATGGAACAGCAAAGCGTAGCTGAAAAAAAGAAGACTAGAAAAGAGGGAGCTCTCTTTGGAACTAATAGGATGTACAGTGGGTTGGGTTTTTTTACTTCTTCTAAGATGAATAGCTGGTTAAAAACCATTAAACCTCTCTCAGACTTAAGGGGAGAATTTAGAGGTCGTTTTTATAATAGCTAGTCTCTCTAGGGATCAGACCTAAAACAGGAGAGATGAAGATTTTTCTCTGTGCAAGTAGAGAATAATAGTTTTGGGATGATTTAACTGAAAGAAGAAAGTCTGGGATCTCTCACATGAGCTTTTCTCCCAAATCCTTGTTACCTGTGAAAACCACAACCAGAGACCTGGTACTCTCTTTGCAATGAGGGAGAAATCTCATGCCTGACTTCTTCAAAGGTCAGGATCCCAGTCCTGCAGTGACTTGGATGTTTCTGCAAAACCAGGTTTTCAGTAAATGGAAATTTTAACAGAAACTTTTTTTTGTTTTTTCATTGAAGGAGATGGAAATTGGCTGAAAATAACATCTGGAAAATTTTCAGCCTTTGATGAGAAGTGTACCAGGTTTTGTCAGCTGTTTCCTTTTCCAGTTATAAAAAGAGATAGACTCCATTCCCCCCCCTCCCCCCCCCCAAAAAAAAAACCAAAACAAGAGTGCAGAAAATATTGGCTGAAAGATATTTTTCCTAACAAAATTTTAAAATATCCTTGGGTTGAAAATTTAACTTTAAAAAAAGAAACCATCTACATCTGTTAACATTTTCTCCTGTCATCCTGTCAGTTTTCCAAAGAGATGCAATTTGCCAGTTTCTCTGTGGGTAGGTGGAGCTGGTATGGCTTATGCTCCCCTGCAGCATCACTCAATGCCGCATCGTTCACTTGAAGCTGGTAACATTAATAGGTCACATAACAAGGCACAGATATTTAGGCTGAACCTGCCTCCAGCCTCTGCTGGAAGAATGAGCCTCAAAATTGTTGGCTAACACTGTTTTTGTTTTTTTTTTCATTTTCACCGTGTGACTGATAAAGCAACAAAAGGAATTAAAGGATATACAGTTATCCTATTGCGGGTACACAAAAACAATAGCAAAATAGGCAACAGCAAAAGGGAAGTGACTGAGGAAAATCCATCAATCTGGTAACTTTAGGCACTGCTGAAAGCACACAGCTAATGGAAATGGAGCAAGCTATATAAATAGTGTGATGGGACGGGAGCAAAGAATTCTACATGCAATTTATTTAGATTGAATGCTATTATGCAGATAAAGCATTTCATTGCAAAGCAGCCAAGATACATTATTCTGTTTCCTGCTGCTAAAATAGAAATTATTCAGCAGTGGTTTGCATAGAATTATTGAGGGGAGATATACTTCATCTTCAACAGCTCTTGTTTGATTTGCTGGTTTTATTTTGGGCCATACAGTCAACTCAAGACTGTTACACAGCCCTGATTGTCCACTGCTGCAGGAACACTATTCTTCTTTTCACCTCTGTTGGTTTAAGGTGAGAAAGCATTATAGACATTGATATTCAGTTGATTTGTGAAAAAGTCAAGTCATAGTCCTCTTGGCTCTTTTCCACTTCTATCTTGATTTCTTTTTGAGGTTCTCCTGGAAGAAATTCTATGCTTTCATACTAAAACCAACATTTCATTTGTCAGTTTCTACAGATCAAGTGATGAGATGTCATGTGTGAACCCCCTGAAGGCTGAGAAGAGAAACTCTGACTTCCCCACAGAAAATTGTGAACTGCAGTTTCTTACTGGCTGACAACACCTTTGATTCAATTTGTATGAAACTCAATTTACTTATTAAAATGGACATTATTGTTCAAATATTAGAAAATCCATTTCTTATATGTTCTAAGATGTACAATTGTCAGATTTTTATGGTTTAGATTGTAAATGTGGTTTACTCTGGCTAATTATTGGTATTATTTTTTTAATTTTGATGTCTTAAAGGCCAATGTACTGTATCATAATAATATGAAGGACGTATTTAACAGGTGTGGAAAACACTGTATACAAATGTATATTTCTAAAAGCTATTTTTATGATTAGCACGTTTTACTGTTTTACCATATTTAGAGTCATTGCACTGCTTTGTTTTCCGCTTAATTCAAACAAGATCGTTTTGATCAGTGCCACAATTAAATACATTGTGTGGTATTTCCCATTATTTTATTCAATTTATTTGTCATTGGAAATAATTACATTTGGTAATAGAATAGCTTCTAAAATGTGAAAATGTCAAAATAAGAGAGCAACTTGACAAACTGTAAATTGCATCCTCCTGTAAATCCCTTTCTTCAGATAAGTCCTCTCTGTGATGCTATTCATCAGACAGTTGTTACAGCTGTTCTTGCAAATCTCTAAAGGCAGTTTGTTGCTACCATATGGAAAGCCAGTCAGCCTCCTGTCTAGCCAGGAAAATTACTTATAGCCTGCCAATATCTGACAGCCTGACTTAGCCTACTTACTGTTTTTTGGGTTGTTTTCAGGCAGTAGTCTTTCCACCCACAAACTCCTAAGGCCCTCCTAAAAGCCTGACGTTGGAATAATTGTTGCAGATGTTGTAGGAGGAATCTCAGTATAGAATTTCTTAGTAAATCATATTTCCTTTCAAACAGAATGGATGCATTATTTCTCTTGTTACTGAGACATCAAAGATATCAAAGCATATGGGCACAAGGACTTCTCCCCCTAAAAATGTGCCAACTTGCTCACAATCCCAAAGTCAGACCTCTTTAGCATTTCAGATGACATGAAACAAGGAATATGTTATCTATTCATCTACATCTTTATATTAATGGCACTCGTATAGAAAGAGACATGTCTTTAAAGTGATTGCAGGGCAAATAAATTATATACTAGCTACAGCCTCCCAAGAGGGAGAGGCATTAATTTAGGGAGTATCTTACATAGTGAAATGGAGCACAGACCCAGTTGTGTGCCAGTCTGCAGCACAGAGCCCTGACCACTGAGCTCCATGACTGGGGTACTTGCTATTTCAGATCATCTGGCACTACAAAGATGAACTCTTGCCTTGCCCTTTCAAATGTTCTCTCTTGGCTGAAAACAAGAGAAAACAAAAGGTACCAGAGAGGCTTTTAACAAGATCTAACTTTAAATTTCTGGTTTTAAAAGCAGTTTCTGAGATGACAGATTCACCTCAAGTAGTACAGGTGTAAGTGGGTGGGAGCTCAAAGTCTCTGGCCAGGTTTCTGGCATGGGGACCATCTTCAAAGAAGGATGATATTCTTCAAAAATTGGAAGAAAAGCATACATTCGAATTTAAATATCTGTTACTGAGTGAGAATATTTTTCACTAGGCAGCTGTGACATTGCACTCTCAGTTACGTTTGTGTATGTTATATCTAGCTCATCTATGTGTGTGAAGTTACATGTTTTACATAAATGCTGAGTAGTACCTAGCTCCTTAAACAAGGAAAGACTAGTATAAGCAGTTCCACCTCAGCATAAAGAAGTGCAGCTTCAGAATTTATCAAGGCTGACTCTCTGAGAAAAGTGCAGCAAAAAAATATTACTCCTGTGTAAGTAAAATGTTAGGTCAAATCAGAGGGTGAAGTACTTCTCCACTTTCTATCTCTTAATATAGGTTATAATTATTTTTAACTGTAAAAATGCATAAAATAATTGCCATTTTGGGATTTCTGTCTTTGGCTGACAGTTAAAAAATAAAAGAACTCTAAAAAGAACCCTCAGCAGTTCCAGGGGCATTTGTCCCATTTAAATCATATAAACTGTTGGCTGACTTAAGAGATGCAGAATATCATCCACGGAGATGAGTTCTCATATTGGTGTTAATAAACTAGATATGAGAAACATCAAGGTATATTGTCTCTTCACCACCTCCATTCCAAATGAGCTAACACTCACAGAAAGCACACTGAGATTTTTACACATTCTTTACAATCATTACCCTTAGATTACAAACTCACAGAAACAATTGCACATTCATAACTTTGACACTGTTTCACACCACAGTTTAAATCCTGAATATATTTTGAACACAAAAGTCGGCTCTGATAACACCATGAGGCACTACTTCATTTGCAAGCCAGAAGATTGTTACCCCATGCAGTCTATGACTAGTAAGGTTTCTTAATGGCATGTTTTCTTAAAATCACTCCAGAGGATGCTGGTAGCTTTGACAGAGCTTAATAGTTCTCTGCTGTCCATGTATGCAGTATGCTTGGTGTTGTTTGCCATCACCTGTTACTTGTTTGACATAAATTCTGTCAGCTGTGGGATTTTTCAACATTACTCATCCCTTGCAATAAGGAAGAATAAGAAGCATAAAAGATCTTGTCAATCAGTTTGGACAGTCAACAGTCATACAATCCTTTACAGACAGTCCTGAATCAAACCAATTAATTTTCTACACAGATCTGTAGGTTCTGTGTATTTCAGATATTTGTTTCAAACATGGGCAGCTGCATGAATGGAAAATATTTACTGAAAAGCTTTAAAGTTTGGATCAAGAAAAAATATTTTTACTTTTGTAAACTCTTGTATTACATACTCTTGCAGTTCCTATTAGTTTTCTCTGTAGACCCATTTTTTGTTCTGAAAAGTCACTGTACTTAAACTATGTAGATAGCTATAATCTTGTTAGAAGTCAGATTTTTAATTGGTGCCACTGCAATTTAGAATTGAAACATTCAGAGTTTGCCCATTAGAGCAGATTGATGGTTCATTACAGTTTTCTTTAAAATGTTGTAACATAATTTTTACATGTCTGTAAATAAATATTTTCTCTGATTTATGCACTAATTCAGTTTTGCAATTTTTTCTCTTAAAATTTGACTCTAGGACACTTTCCAGGAAAAATGTATTTCTCTCATGGAAAAATGGCACTTAAAGCTCTGCAATACAACTGTCCTTCACAAATTGCCAAAGCAGACTAAACAGAAGCAGGCATTCATAATATTAAGTACTAAACTATAGTAAAATGGATAAAAATCTTAAACCTGCTATCATTTTAATAGTTTGAGAAATTTAAGCATCAGTACTGTGTTAAAAAATGTCTGACAAGAAATGTGACCAACTTCCTTAAAAGAGGGAATTTTTCAGTGGAGTAAGAAATAGGGAGGCACAGTGGGGATATTGCATTGAATTTAAGAAATTAATTTTCTTAATCTTGGAAGCTTCTAAGTTTCATATATCACAAAAGCAGTATGAACATAATTTATGAAAATCATGCCAAAAATAGTTATCATTTTCTGCTCATTATCTGAATTAATTTTTCATTCATAGTTCCCTATTCCATTAACAAGGTGTGGTTGTGCAGGCAAGCTAAAGAAAATTGGTCCACAAAGTCTATGAGAATGATTTTAAGTTATATTGGTATTGTTGGGAGGCAAGATGATTTTGAAATATAAGGTAAAACCAGCACAACTTGACATGTTAGTACTTTAGCTCTGAGTATTTTGCAGCAATGAAATGTTCTGGCCACAAGAAGGAAAGAGAAAGAGAAAAATATGGCCCCTGTGTGCAGCGGTTACAGCCCTGTGTTTACAGTCCATGCCCTTACAAGAATCAGCTCTGGAAAACTGGTAAGAAAATCCTCTGAGAGACTGCTTAGAAAGAACACAGAGTGCTACAACTAGCGTATAGCTGTTGGGTTTTGGATGGTGAAATAATAACCCATTTGAGACAAAAAATACTTGAAGTTTTGTGGCTGCTATAAGTACTTTTTTCTGATTAACCCCTCAAAAAAAGATTGCTGTTCCATGTTTGTACAAACAGAATTAATCCACAAGTATCACACTTTCTTTTAACAGAAAACTAGATTGCAGAGCATCCATCCCATATAAATCCCACTAACCAAGCAAAAATGTTTCTAAAGCTTACATTTAAATCTTTCTGATACTGTCCTGGCTACATGACTTAGCAGCCTAAGTTAATGGAAAAAAAACTTTGCATAACCACTTTACTGGTGTATATGTGAATATGTGTATATGTGAATATATCTGTGGTATGCAGCTATGCATATGTGGAAAAAATAGCCTTCCATTGCTTTGTGCTTTAGATGATTAGAACTAGAGACAACTAAAGTTGTGTAAAATAAGATTCAGACTCATCCCTGTTGATAGTCATTAAATGAGTGCCTTCAGTGTCTACTCCAACTGGATTCTTAAGCAGACACAGTAATCAGTGTTCATTCTATGAGTAGTTACAGCAGCATTTAGCAAATTATTTAAAGAAAGAAGAAATGATACTGCTGCTGGTAATATTGATGCTGCAGCAGGACCACAGTGGAACATGGTGGAGGAACAGAGGATATATAGCATGGCAAGGCTGCTGCTTGAATCTGGTGCTGAGATCTGAATGAGCATTGGAAGGATTTTACCTCAGAATGACTGAGGAAATTATTGAAAGGGGATGTTTTGCACCTGTACTCATTTTACGTTTGAAGAAGCCTCTCCCATATACTTATTTATTTGCTCATATCTGCCAGCATGCCATGATTTTGATGATTCTTTCAAGGGGTAAGCCTCAGAATTTGCATGTGATTTTGGTCAATCTTAGTGAGAATTCAACACTTAGCAATAAGTAGTCAATCACTTTAAAAATTTACCCCTTCTTCAGAATTTCGGCCTTGGTGTTTAATCCACAAGGCAAGAGAAGGATTTCATAAATATCTGTTTACTTGAGTGGTCACATTAATTGTAAATCTATGCTTCCATTGATAGAAAAGCTATAGATCATAAAACCACAGAATGGTTTTGGTTGGAAGAGTCTTTAATGATCACCCAGTCTTTAATGATCACCCCTGGCCTGGGCAGACTTTTAATGAGACAATCCAAGCTGACCTTGAACACTTTCAGGGATGAGATGTCCACAACTTCTCTGTGAAACCTGTCCCAGTGTCTCACTACCGTCACATTAAAGAACTTCTTCCTAATATCTAGAATTTTTTTTCCTTTTTATTTTTCCACTGGACAGCGTTTTACATTATGGTTTCCATCAGCAATCTATGTTAAAAAGAGGACACATTTTTATGTAATACATGATATCCAGCAAATCAGCATCAAAACATTTTTATACAAGACAACTTTCAGTGATACGTGTCAGGAGTTTTGCCATGTTTGTGATGACATGTTGCATTACTTGTAATCAAAGTACCAGTGTATGGCATTGTGTTTTGCAAATCTATTAATTGAGCACTATTATTTAAGGCAGCAGACTTCAGAGAGAAAATTTATCAGGTCCTGTCTCAGAAACATAAATGTTTTTTGACAGCAGTCTGTAAATAATCAATTGTACTGATTTCAAGGATGAGTGGCCTTTGAAATTTGGATACTTCTGCAATTACAGAAGGATCGTTTGTAAGTGAATTGCAAGTTTTGAGTTATTTTTTTGGTAAGATAATAAAATGGGGAAACAGTAATCCAGGAGCACTACCAGCTTATATGGGCCTCATTCTGGTCAATTTGTTCCACACTGGATTTGGATGATTCAAGTCATGTCACAAAACAACATGACAGAAGCAGACAATTAATAACAGCAACAAGACAAATAACAGAAATCAATGCCCATGGAATTGCATATGGGCATACATGTAGACAAATGACATTTTCTATCAGATATAAACTTTAGGTTCAAGAGAAGCTCTGTGAAACTCCATGTAGTGCAGAGCTATAAAGAAAACACAACTGCTGCTCCTGCTTACTCAAGGGAGTGAATTATCCAAGCAGGTGTCAGCTTTCCAGCAGCTTCCTCAGATAGCACTTTTCAAATATGTCTTTCCAGGGGACAAGTTCAAACTCTTTTCCCAACATCCCCCTTTTGTGGATGGTTTGTCTCATACATTAAACTATGTGTTTTTTCATAGAGGACAACAGAAATTAAGAGGTCTCTTCCCAGGAATGAAGAGCATGACCAACGGGCATGTACACACCTCTGCACATACAACCCATGGACCTACAAATGGAGGAGATCCCATCTCCATGTTCAGAGTTAACTCCTTGAGGGCTGAAATTGCAAGAGACTGAGTCCAGAGGACTAAAACTCTCAGAGAGTTTAGGAACTCCTCTTTAAATATGGTTTTAGAGTGTTTTTCATCTGCATATCTCAAGTAGTCGAAGAAGAAGAAGTTTGAATCATTTCTTAGCTACAGGGAAGGGATATAGGACATGGAGAAGTCATTTTGCTGTCTTGCAGACTTCTCCCCTTGGTAACAGCAGGAAGCTCAGAGGACTATACTGGACCCTGGCCTAGTAAAATCATTACAAATTGAAAGAAACTGGTTTTACAGTTTATCATATCTTTGTGTTTCCTTATGGGCAAAATTCTTAAACTAAATATTTCACATCAAGCTGGGTATAAATTTTCACTGCTGTGAATAATCAGCATAGTAATGGAGTTTAAATCATAAATCACATTTTCCTTTCCAGGAAATTCCCCAGCAGGGGTAGTTCTAAGTTGACGATGTTAACCAGGTTTTGGAGCAAATAGTGTGCAAAAGCAAAATTATTTAATCTCTTCAAGCTAAGGTGATGCCTTCAGCAATGATAATCAGATTTTAGTGGTCTCCATAGCAATGCAGGTGAAAATTTAGAAAAGCATTCAGTAGCAAATACACAAAATTAAGAATTCATAAAATTAAGAATGCACCCCACTGAGGATTGGTTTTCAGGGATGCTGAGAAAGTTATGCTCACATTTGTGACTGAAAAGTATAGGGTTTACTTACCACAAATCACTAAAATTGAGCTAGGATCATGCAACTGTAGCATGTTGCCTCTCAGGAAAAATATTTCTACTTCTATATTCTTTGCAGATATTTTTGGTTTTCAAAAATATACAAAATATTGAACTATGAATTTTAATGTATTTTCTCTTTTAATTTAGGTAACACTCTATGCTTTAATACATAAAAATCTCCAAATCACCTGGCTGAAAGATTAAGCACATTTACACAGGATACCAGAGAGTATGAGGGAGAGACATAAACCAGTAAAGATCCAAGCCAATGAGTCTAAAACTGAAGCCTATAGAATCACAGAATCAACATTGGAAACATCAAGGTTGGAAAGATCATCTATCCAATGTCGACACAGCACCATCATAGTTACCCCCATATCCCCAATGCCACATCCAGGTGCCTCTTAAAAACTTTCAGAGATGAGGCCCCACCATTTCCCTGGGCTACTTATTGCAATGCCTGACCATTCTTACAGTGAATTTTTTTTCCTAATACCTAATCTGAAGCCTCTCCTGGTGCACTTTAAGGCCATTTCCTCTTTTGACATGGCAGAACAGACCAACCCCTACCTCACTACCCTCTCCTTTCAGGTGGTTGTAGAGACCAGTGAGGTGCCCGAGACTCCTCTTCTTCAGACTAAACAACCCCAGTCACCCCAGTTACTCCTTATAGGACCCTTCACCCACTCTGTTGACCTTCTCCAGGCATACTGGAGCACTTCAGTGTCCTTTTGGAAGTGAGAGGCCCAGGAATGGACACTGCACTTGAGATGTGGTCTCACCAGTGCCAAGTGTAGCAGGACAATCACTTCCCTAATCCTGCTGGACACTATTTTTGACACAGGTCAGGATGCCATTGGCCTTCTTGGGAACCTGGGTACATGCTGTCTCATGTTCAGCTGCTGTGGGTCAGCTCTCACAGATCCCCTTCTGCTGAACAGCTTTCCACCTACTCTTCCCCCTTCCTGTAACAGTGCAGGGAGTTACGGCCCAGGGGCAGGACCTGGCACTTTGCCTTACTGAACCTCATGCACTTCTCCTGAAACCATTGATTCAGTCAGTAAAAATCTCTCTGTAGATCCTTCCTGCCCTCTAGCAGATCAACACTCCCACCAAACATAGTGTTGGCTTACACGAGCATATGTGGTCAGGTTTTTCAGCCTGTCCACAAGCCAAGTAGGGCCAAGACTTTTCTACATCTGCTGGTGCAGATGTGCCTCAGTTACACATGATATGGCTGGACAGGAGGATCTCCAGAGGTGCCTTCCTACCTCAGAAATTCTCTGATGCTGTTATTCTATGTTATGGTAAAGTGACATGCATAAAGCCTATATTAAAAAAAAGCTGAAGGTGCATAAAGAGTATGCCAGAATCAGCATGTAACACCCATTTTACATATATTCTCCATCACAAGAATCTCTTGTCTGCATTTAAAATATTCTCATCATGATCACTTATTGAAACAGGAACCTTTCATCCCAGTAGAGTCTTGTAGTTGCTGAAGTCATGCTCAGCTTGCTCTCTCTCATCCTATTCAGGATGAACATTCATTCATAGCCATTGAGCACTTAGCTCACACAAAGAAGAACAGTTTCAGCTGGAAAGAATAAGAAAGGGCTATCCCAGAAAATTCTGCAGCCCTACATCAGGGAGTTTGTCGTTGTAGACTCAAGGTCGCTGAGGTGGTGAGGGGAGCTGGTCCCATCTATTCCATCTCTGTATTCTCTGTGCTATTTAATGAGCTGTTGGATAGAGAGCTACAAGAAGGGTGGGATTGGCTAAGCACTGATCCCAACTGTTCCCACAGAAGAGAAATATTCTTGAGATACATTGTCAGATGAATCCCAAGACAGGCCATACATTGCTTCAGGGAAGAAAATAGCAAATGGTAGTGATGGAAGGGCACTGCAGAAAGAAGAACAAAGGGAAGATCCAGAGGGAGAGACTTGCAAGATGTTGCCAAGGAACCAGTGTTTGACCCAAAGAACACAATACAGAAGTAAGTGTCTCAGGAATGACAGCAGAGCTGTTGAAAGGCAGAGAGGCTATCTTGTTGCCAAAATGGCACTGGATGAAAATCTAGCTTTTGTGCAGGATCTGGAGAAGAATACCTAAATACATACACGAGATAATCATACCAAGTATTAGGTGGGGATTCCTGTGTGCATATGGGTGGAGTGTGGGTGTGACCTGTGTGACCAAGGCACACAGAATTATTTAGTCTATGGCAACTTAGCCCAGATTCTGAGCATTTTCTTGCTTCCTAAACCAAAGCAGTTGGGGCAGGACAACAGCAGCTGCGGGCAGGCGCCAAGGACTGTGAGATTGAACTGAGACATCTACATGCAAGTTTTTCAGTGGTTGTAGTCTTCACGGCTTCGAGAAATACTGAGATCGTGAGTCCTACTAGAGTCAATGGCAATACCGCACACTCAAGTCCTCAGGAATCCTTCCTTAGCATCCCAAAACAGAGACACCAAGGAAGCAATTTAGATGACTAAACACAGATGTCTAGTGCCATTTTAGATCCTCCTTTAGACTACCCACAAATAAGGCTCACATAGCCCTGACAAGTTCCAGGAGGATGTTTCAGGACTTACTCAGACTGTCAAAATTTCAGTTTTGAGAAGGATGTTTTTGAACTATTTCAATATTTATAGATGTTTATGTTGCTGAATGAGACTTCCAATTTACACTTGAGATGTTTTGATAGAATAGCTGGGGGTAGATGCCAGTTAAAAAGGGCCAAGGTAGGCAAAGGAAGGTTTTGAATACATTTTCAAACTGCAATCTGTAGCTGCGTAATTCAGATTCATGTTAACAACAGCTTCCAAAAATCTGCTCATATAACAGAATTTCTTGTAGGAACTCATGGAAAACTGGAAACTAGGTTGAACAAAGCTTACGAAAAAGTAAGTTGGCAGCAAAAATAAATCAAAGTTATTGATAAGTCCTATAATAGTTAAGTAAAGTAGGAACTGAAACCCTGATCTTGTGTCACCCACTGAAAAATAGAATTAGATGTAGCATCTGCTAAATTATCCTTTTATCACCTATGAAAGAACACCAGACTGTGGCACCTATTACTACCATTAGGTGAACTATACTTTAGTCACACCTAGTTTCAATTACTGACACAGTGCAAGCTGCAGCAGGTGATTTCAAAATATACCCCAGCTGTGCCGTCTTTGTACTGCTGGGCTCCCAATTAAAAGAAAACTACTGAAAGCCCATTTTCTCAGCTTAGCACTGCAGGAACTTGAAAAATAAGAATAATTTCTCACCATGAACTGTGAAATGAACATAAAAGTGCTGTAGACTTCTTTTTTCCCCCCCTTTGAATTACAGATTCACCTCTGGTTCAGAGTTAGAGACACTTTGCTCAGTAGTTACACCAAAGCAGCCCTGCAACCCAGCTGCAAACTTGGCTGAAAACCACTCAGCCCTGGCCAACTCAGTCATTTTCAGGGATGGGGGGAGCCAAGTCCCAGGGGCAATTCCTACCACAAGGGCTGTGGCATCCTTACAAACACATTTTTTGTCCTTCTGTTTTAATAGCAGCAAAATAATGTAAAGGAGATAGCTATGGTTTCATAGAAACTTGCTGTGCATGAAATCTAATGAGTTTCTTTTTTAATATACAGATCTCTTGTGCATTCTTTCAGTTGTGAAGTAGTACTCTGGGTTTTTGTCAGAGGGACATCCATGTGGAAGAGAATGAAAAGAAGCAAGTAGGAAAAAGCACAAGGTTTTCTGTAAGAAATTTGCCTTCCCCTCTCCCCTCCCCTCCCTGCCCCCCCAAAGACTTACCTATTCTTATACTAGAATTGGTACATTGGTAATTAATGACCGGTAGTGTTCTTGTTTTGTATACTGTCAGACTTCTGTTGCACTCTATATTACTGCTTATATACTCACATATCTACTTCAAAAGTTTCTGTTGAGAACAACATCAGCTAAAATAGCATTAGGGAGACCAGTTTTGATAAGAAAATAGCAGATTCTGAAACACATCCAACTACAATTTGAGTAAAAAGCAAAAAGACAAACGCAGAGGCTTTGCATTTCTTTAAAAGCTAATTCTCAGCTCACAGTTTCACAGAGTCCTTCTTGTCTACAACTAAAGGTTAGAACTGCACTAGCTGAACCAAATTCACTGAATTATAATTATAAAGTTTTTTGTTTCTTTGTGAATTATGTAACAAAAACCAAGAGCTGGAATAGCAATCAGAAAGGTATTAGCCATTCTGTGGATAATGAAAACTTCAAGAGTATTTGAACAACAATGGCTCTTCTTTTAAGAAAGGCATGAACTTTTTTTCTCCATTGCATAAACAAAACACTGACAGCACAAAGGGAATGTGGAAACAGGTTATACCATTAATATTTACCTGGGGATTTTGTACACCTCTCTCTGCACCCTTGAAGTGCAACATGATCAGAGACTGTATAATAGGACTTGATAGAGGCAAGTTGAAGCTTAAAAAACATGAAGGAGAGATAGACATGTTACAACTGTATATTTTTAGTGTTACTGAGCAAAGTTGTTCTGTAATGATTCCTTCCCAGCATAAGCAAGAGAATGCTATTGTGTTTCAGCCTACATTGAACTTCCCGTGCTTCCAAGAAATACAAATACACTGCTGGTAACTCAGGAGGTGAAACTACACCAGCATTTCCCACTTCTTTGGAAGACAAAAAGGCATAAGAGTGTTGCATATGCTCAGGCTTAGCTAAAAGACTGTTACCCATGCCACAGCACTGCACTCTGCTTTCTTAAAATTAATCTAGTGATAATTCCTAGCTGTTCTGTATATTGCTATTAGACCGGGTACACCAGAGGCTTCTGGCCTGCTGTGCTTAGGAATAATATGATATAGCTCTTATTATCAGCATGAAAATGAGAGTTTTCTGCTTGAAACTGCATCATTTTGCACCCAGCTTTGCAGTGATTTGTCCTATTTTTATGTATAAAGAATGCACTAAATCGTAAGTGGAATTACTGTACTTATTCTGAACTAAAAGTTATTTTTCCTAAGAAGTTTCAAGAGAAGGTGTTAATCACTTCATGTGTTGCATTTATTTAGTGATGAAACCTTAAAGGAAAAGCAGTGTATTAGACCTTTGCTCTGTCCCCAGTTATCTGCCCACTGGCAAGCCCTGCATTCACAAGCCCTGGCAAAGGAAGGGAACCTGAGAAATTCCAGCCAGATTTCTTCTCTGTGTTGTTTAGTGTTGGGTTTGAGGACTGCATGACACTAATTCAATACAAGTGAAGGTTTTTGTCCAAAGGAAGTCTTTAAACTTATATTGTTCTTAAGAGAAAGCCATTGAACCACAACATGATATCTTTGTTTAAGGCAGCTGACTTAATTTGGTGACCATCACCTAGTGAGGAAGGGATAAGACTTACAGCTAGGACTGTTAGTGTCAAGTTTTAATCATCTAGGGTTTTTTGGGTTAAAATAAAACACATTAGCTCAAACTAGATCAATCTGATACCTACAAGTTCCCAGCTGAGGACACTCCCAGGCAGCAGCAGTGTTGTCCAGTGCTTTGCATCCACCACATTTATCTTGTGGAGTGTGTTAAATTAACCGACTGTTAATGGAAAGAATCTTCTAATTTTAGGAGAGGATGAGCATGACATTGTTAGGGGTTTTTGCAAGGTCAGACTTCTTCCAGCCAGTTCCCAATTCAAGTGCACAGTCACAACAGATGACACAAAAAAGGCAGGAATGCAAGGCCAGGAAAGGGAAGAAGAGCAGAAAAGGTCTTTTAGCATTTTTCTGATATGGCATCAGGTGAAGATGATCTGCCAGAGGTTTTTATTTCCTTTCAGGCTTAATTCAAATCAGTTAACTCGATCAGATGCAGACAACAATTAGTAATTAGAAGTGCAAAACAGCATGGACCAGAGGTTAAGCTAGGTTTTCCTTGGCTTACTACTAAGATGATGAATACAGGGAGCCAACAGCCAAGCAATTTTTTTAAAATTGTGTTCATATTCTATAATTTCAATTTCAATTACATGCTTTATATATATGGCCCTTCTGTTTGTGTAGATAGGCCTGTATTTTCATACTGAAATGTGAAAGAAATTTTGCCACAGTACTGATAATTTGCAAAGTTTTAATTTTTAAAAATCATGCATAAAAATATATTTGAGACCTTTTGGATTACTTCTGATTGTAAGACTCTTCAAACCCTTCAGTTAGGGACATACAGCTAATTTTTAATCCTGAATCTTCCCAGGTTATGTCCTTTCTTGCTATTTGTACTTCAGTATACTAAAATCTAATACTTCCATAAACAAAACACCACTGAAAGGAAGGAATTCACACATGTCTTTCATTTAGGACTGCAACTCTTCAAGCTCAGATTTTCAGAGAAACCCAGAAAATTTGATTCTTCCTGACATATTGGAGCAGATGAGCATCTAATTTTTTTAGCTCCCTTTAGAAAAAATATCAGGTCTGAGGCAGGTTTGGGCTACTTTTTTAAAAAAATCAAACTTTCCTCTCAGATACCTATTTACTTGCTAAAATGAGTTCAATCTCTTCTCCATGTAATAAATGAACAAACAAAAATCTGATGCAATCATCACAATTGCCTTAATATTGACTCTATTATTTGCGAGGCATTTCTGGGGACTGAATGTTGTTTATGAACAGCTTGATTTTTCAATACACAACTTCGTTTTCTCTCACTCTTTTTAATTCTTCTTGATTTTGCATATTTTCCATAATGGTAAAATTGAGTCTTTGAATACGCTAGATATAAACACACTATTAAATGGCATTTATAAGCATCACTTTATTTGGAAAGAAATCACCAAAGTATTGGTTTCATTTATATCTGGGAAAGCAGAGCAATTATTTATTTCCAATATAAAAAGTTTTTTTTATCTAAGCAAAGACTTATAGCAAGTGGAAGTTCAATATCACGCCTTTGAAATTACAGTCTGTTTAGACCAAAGTGAAACTATTTGAAAGGAAGTATTAAATAGTAAGAAGTAGTTATGTGTAATAATTTCCTAAAATATTTGGATTTCTCCTTTCAGTCTCAGTCACTTTTCTATGTGCCGTATCCTTTCAACTTCATATCCAGTTTGCAATTCAAAGTCTGAAGTACTCTTTGAAGTATGTAATTTATAGCAAAAAGCACAGGCACAATACTACTTCTCTTTTCCCCTGGTGCACTGAAGGAAATAACACATTGAGACCCCTGATTGCGAACTTAGACCTGTATGGAAAAAGCATTGCCTAAATTCCCACACTGCAGGAGTGATAAGAATATTTATTCAGTCACAGGGAGAGGCATATTTACAAGTATTCTGCTTTTACTGCTGATGTGCAGTCCTCAGGATACAAATAATTTAACTTAATAATATCATGTCAATATGTAATATCTTAACAAATCTTATCTAAGTTATGATATCTGTTTTGCTAGGAAAAAGCTTGACTTCATTTGGAAAAGCAGGCAGCAAAATCAAGCACTCAAAGGTGCTATAAAGTAAAATATTCCTTCTCCCTCTGTCCTCCATATAACATTGCATATACTTGGAAACTCAGTGGTTATGTTTTACCTACAGGTAGGTTTCTCTGCGTTGCTAGCTTCTGCTGCTTTCAAAGATCTGACAGCTTCCATAAAACAAACCTGATAACCCCAGAAGAGAATTTCTAAATTATTCAAATTATATTTAGAGAGAGAGCGGCAGAATTACTTGGATTTTTGAGAATTTATACATATAGATTACACGTAGGTCACAAGTGGTGTTTCCAAGGGCTCATTATATGGGCAGCTCCTGTTTAATATCTTTATCAGTGATCTGGATGAGGGAGTGGAGTGCCCCCTCAATAATGTAGATGACACCAAGCTGGGTGGCAGTGTTGATCTGCTGGAGGGCAGGAAAGCTCTACAGAGAGGTCTGGACAGTCTGGATCAATGTCCCAAGGCCAGTTGGGTGAGGTTCAACAAGGCCAGGTGCCAGGTCCTGCATTTGAGTCACAACAACCCCAGGCAGTGCCACAGGCTGGGGCAGAGTGGCTGGAAAGTTCCTCACTGGAAAAAGGACCCAGAAGGGATGGTAAACAGCAGCTAAACATGAGCCAGTAAAGTGACCAGAAAGGCAATGGCATCCTGGCCTTGGCAGCAATAGTGTGGCAGCTGGACTAGGGCAGGGATCATTCCACTGTACTCATGTAGCCACAGAATCAATCAGGTTGAGAAAGATCTCTGAGGTCATTGAGTCCAACCTATGACCAAACACCACCATGTCAACTAGACCATGGCACTGAGAGCCACAGTCAGTCTTTCCTTAAACACCTCCAGGGACAGTGACTCCACCACCACCCTAGGCAGTCCATTCCAATGTCTAACCACCCTTTCTGTGAAGTATTTCCTCCTAATGTCTAACCTAAATCTGCCCTGGAGTGTCTGCCCATAAGACTATATCCTCTTGTCCTTTTGCTGATTGCCTGGGAGAAGAGACCAAGCTCTACCTGGATACACCGTTCTTTCAGGGAGTTGTACAAAACAATAAGATCTTCCTTGAACCTCCTTTTCTCAGGCTAAACAACCCCAGCTCCTTCAGCTGCTCCTCACAGGACTTGTGCTCCAGACCCTTCCTCAATCTCTTTGTCTTTCTCTGGACATGCTCTAGCACCTCAGTGTCCCTCCTGAATAGAGGGGCTTGTAACTGGACACAGGATTTGAAAAGACACTAGAGCTGTGAATGTATCATTATTTTATACATAGATATGAACACAGATTGTATGTAAAAATATCAGATTTGATTCCCTAGCCTGTACAATGCATGCACATGTGAATTGGTGGAACTGAAGACAACATTGTCTCTTCAGCTCGTAATAAAACAAGGAAGCAAGGACAATGTAAATAGGTTTTTCTTCTTCTCTTCCTGTGTGTTTCTTCTTGTTATCAGAATAATAAATAGCTGCTCTTTCCAGGGGCTTTTAAGTACTAATTCCACAAAGAAGGGTGAAATGAGTTTCCCAAGGAGAAAGTTGCATAAAGTCAAAGCTATGGTTCCAGGCAAAATAATACACTGAAGTGCTGTTTTGTGCCCTGCTATCTTCTCTTTCAGTCTATGCATCTTAATTAAACCCAGAAATATTTCAACATTCTCTGAAGTGAGTGAATTGATATTTGCATTTGCTGCATATTTTTTTCAGAAATCTTTTTTCAGAAATCACACACTACCCAATATCAAAAATGTGGTTATGCTGCCTTCTGAACAATGAGAGAAGAAAATGTTATTGTTGCAAAAATAGTATTATAACCATGCTGGATGTATATTTATAACCTAATTTTTGCTCTTTGTGGTACTTTGCTGCTGTTTCTTCTTTCCTTGTAGCATTTAGTAGTAAATCCAAATTATACAAAAGATACATATCTATCCTGATAACCAGGATGCTTTTTCATGCACTTTTCTCTGTATATGTGAATGTGCTCATGTTCTTCACACCTGAGAAAGTGTGAAAAGCTACAAAACAACCTTTCCCAATTCATTTAAAGGAAACAAAAAAGGGAGAAAGAAAAAAATCAAACATAAGTGATAGACAATATTCACACCACAGCAAAAGGAAGGGAAAATCATGCCAGTAGTGATATTTCAAAACTTTTAAATTATCAGCCTTTGTGAAATGGGAGAATAATGTCTAAGACCAAGAGCTACAAATGAGATTCATTGGGATTGTGTGATTTCAGGAGTAAGAAAACTGAATTAGACTATGCCAGTTTATGCCAAATGAAAAGGAGAGATGGTTTGTTCACTGGTTTTCTCTCTGCATCTAGATCAAATTTAAGCAACTTTACAACTGCACCAACTGAAATAGCATCTGCAAATACAGAATAGTCTTCATTTCCTAAGGGTTGTCTTGGAGGTGATGCATACTTGAATTATTTCTTATCAGTCTGTGTATTAGAACATCTGTAAAGTGGAGACAGTTTTCTCAGGGGAAAGACATCTACAGCTCCTTTAATCTTTAGAGTTTGAGACTGTTTATTTTTTTGAGGCTTTAATGAAGTTTCACTGTAATATTTTGATCAATGAATACACTGTAAAATGTTGCTGTTGTCCAAAATCAGCTTAGCAGCTTCAGTACCTAAAAAGTTATCTGGCTGCTTTTTAGTGAGTTACACAACTCACCTCTGAACCAGTCTTCAGACATATAGATCAATTCATTGTACCAGTATAAACTCCTTTGCTCCTCTACATTAGTACAGCTCTTTAAGGTTCAGTGGCCTTGCTTCAATTACCAACCAGGAGAACAAGAATGGGTTGGTTTTACTTATTAGGCATTCCCTGGAGGCCATAGGAGAGGTTGCTTCTCAGATTAAAACATACAAATAAAGGAACTTCTCTTTCAGGTGGCTGAGTGAGCCAATTGATCTTGAGTTTCCAGTCAGACAGAAACTTCAGAGTCTCTTTTCTACTGCTGTGTTATTCCTTCACAAAGTACAAAAGCTGAACCAAAAAAACCCAAAAGATTGGGACTGACTGACTCATTGTGTATTTATACCTGTCTATTGTCTCTGCTACCAGGATTTTGACCAGCCTTGAAAAGACAGAAAAATACTACTAGAACTTAGCTGGTTGAATTAAATGTGTGAAACTGGTTTTATGCTGGAGAAAGTGATTTTTTTTTTTTTCATTTTTTATCAGTTAATTTAAAATTAATATTTCCAAGAGTGTTACATCAGCTGGTGTGCTCTATGCAGGTGGAGCAAAGGGTTCAAAACAAGACCATGCTGAATCCTCACTGTTGGTTGCAAAAGTGGATCTACAAATACAGGTTACTGTACTAAGGCTCACCAGCAGCTTGTTTATTTAGCATCTAGTTTCTAAGAGTGGTCAGTGCTGGAGATTCCAGAAAAACTGCTTGTGTCTTCAACTTCTCCTTTTGCCTGGACAGAGGTATCACTGGTAAGAGTGAGCGAGCTACCTGTACAGGTGTGACAAGATCTTTGAACAGCCCTTGACACAGAAGACTATCCTTGAGGATCTACAGAAAATCTGGGGCTGAAGAAGTTGGTGAATGCCTTACAACTGAGGATCAAATGTTAGACTTTGCAAAAGTTTGATAGTGACCATAAGTAAAAAGTGGACAGTAAATGATATTTAGTGATGAATCTGAAATCAGCCAGTTTCTGACAATGCCACACTCTGCTGAGAAATATGTCTGGGAATATTTTCATATTGCTTTAAGAAGCTGCAAATAGTGAAGCATTTCAAGCTATGAAGAACTGTAGAAAGTATCTCTCTCTTGAAAAACCATGCCATATCTGAGTATAAAGCAATCAGACCTTTTCAATGCAGTGATAGTCTTCTACTCTGTATGAGATTTTGAAAAATTACATAATGATGAAGATAAAACCCAAAGTTTGAATAGTAATAGAAAGATAGGCATTTAGTTGTATTTTAAAACTAGCTATCTTGTTGAAGAATTACTACTGCTTGACTTTCACAAGACACTCACCTTCATCTAGACACAATTTCTGCTTGTACTTTCAAAACAATGAAGCTTTCTTACTAAAATCTTTGGCTTAACAGGAATGTATTCTTGTCTGATAGAGGAATATACAGGATACTCTGAAGTACAGATACTACTTTAGTTATTTTAAAATATTTTTTCATAATAGTTGATCTTCTTTGAGATAGATTAATTATACATCCTTGAAAAAGAATCTTCTCTTCAGACCCAGGAACCCCAAATTTCTTTGTGTGAGGAATACAGCATAGAATAAAAATTTTATAGCTTTACTGTTATTTATGACTTGAATGAGGCAAAAAAAAAGACAATTATGTGGGTGGTGGGTAAGAATAGATTACTGAGGTTTAATAGACTTTGGAAGTAAAGTCTAATTGATTTTATTCATTTTATTTTGTTTCAGTATACACCCAGAGAATTTCAGAGAGTTCATCTTTCCTTTGAAAGAAAAGCCAAGGGCTGGGTTGACAGAGATGTTGCAGCATTGACACAGTGAAATACAACAGTTGTACTACTCTACTGTAGCACTCTACTGTGTTTTACAGTACTGTGTTCAGCCCACAAAATATGTATGCAGGTGTCATGCCAAGATCTCATGCCATTTTAGAAATCACTTGTGTCAGCATCAGATTTGCACTATGCAGAGCAGTGCAGAAAAACGCTTCCAAATTTGCCTGGCATGTTGGTGGTCCTGACACATATTTTAAACAACTAGAATCACAGATTACACTGAGTGGGAAGGGACCATCAGGATCACCAAGTCCAATGCCCTGCACAGGACCAGAAAAATCAAATCACCCCCAAAATTAAATGTACTACATGCCTGAGAGCACTGTCGAAACATTTCTTGTACTCTGTCAGGCTTAGTGCTGCAAGCCTGCTCCAGTGCCCAACCACCTTCTCAGTGAAAAAACTTCTACTGACATCCAACATGAACTTCCCAACTCAGCTTCATGCCATCTCCTTATGTCCTGTCACTGATCACAAGTGTGAGGACATCAGTGCCTGCCCCTCCTCTTCCTCTCACAAGGAAGTTGCAGACTGCAATGAGGTCTCTGCTCAGTCTCCTCCAGGCTGAACTGACCAAATGACCCCAGGCACCCCTCATATGAACTCCCCTCCAGTCCTTTCATCCCACAGTCCTCCTTGGACACTCTCTAATAGTGTAATACCTTTCTTATGTTGTGGTGCCCAAAACTGCACACAGGACTCAAGATGAGGCCACACCAGCTCAGAGCAGAGCAGGACAGTTCTCTCCCTTGACTGGCTGGTGATGCTGTGCCTGATGCATCCCGGGACCCAGTTGGCACTCTAATAGGGAGGCATTTTCTCTAGAAATTCATTTTGATCCATGGCATTGCTTCAGAGAGATTTTTGTTGCACTTATTTTTAGTCTTGTCTTTGAGCCTTAGATATATTGGTTCTTCTATTGCTTTACACTATCCCCACAGATCTCACAGGAAGAAAGAGACAGTGATTGAAGATAAACCTCTACTATAACATTGATATTTTACTTTGTCTTTGAGAGATTTGAGTGGAGTGCCAAATCACACTACAGATACACTTTGAAAAAATGAAAAATGTTTAAATCAATCTGAAATAAAGGGGTTTCTTTTCTTTGACTTGTGATCATTTGGGGATAGAGTCTGAGTCCCAGAGACAGTGAAGGGAAGGAATTTTTTTGACCTTGGCAAGGTTAATCATATGTGTTTGTTCTCCACCACCACCAAATTGCTATCTACACACGTTTGTAGAATCTGAATTTCATTTCTTATTACCCACCTGAGAAAGGAAAGAATATAGCAAAGTAGTAGTTGATTTGTTGCTGTATGGCAACATGCCCATTCCTGGAAAGGTATATTTGAAGCACAATGTTGACCCTACTCCAAATTCTTTTCCTATAACAATAACATTTGTTGCTAACATTATACCTATCTTTTACTAAATTAAATGAAGTATGAAATAAATGGAGTAAAATTAGGAATACAATTCAACCATAATTCTTGGTCTTGCAAAAGCACTTATTTTATTTGTGATTAGTTGCCTAAAATTTAATTGAAACCTATGGGTACATACCAGAATTACAAAAGTTCTCTGAGTTAGAGAAATGCTTCCATTTCCTAAAGTCTATTTCTTTAATGGTACATATGACTCCAGGAACTTTACAACAAATAATTTTAAAAGCCTATTGCTCCTTCTTTTCTAGCAAGTATAATCAACTTGTTGCTGTTACTGACCTAATTATACTGCAGAGACTGCTTTTATAAAGGGAATATTTGGGCTATTTATATGTTTTCCTCTGTAGCCCATATTGTTATCTGAAGGACTGACTGAATTTACTGTTGCAGGCTACAGACATAATTCAGATCTGCAAGAAAAAAAAAAGCTGTTATAAAACCAAATAAAGTCTTTTATGAAGTAAAGTTATTTTTTTCCCCAGGAACATTTAAAAGGCAAAATATTTTTCTCAGTGTGAAAGATAAATTCAAAGCCAGTCTTCCAGATGTATAAAACTGCATAAACCAAACAGTATTTTCATGGCCAGATAACTTATTTTACAATTAATATTAGTTAAAGCTCTCCAGTGTAGCTGGCTATATCAATGGACATTTCTTAGAACCCACTATCTTATATTATATTACAAAAAAACACATTGTCAGTTTCATCAAGCAGACTCCAAGGCATCAGCAGTAAAATAGTTTAAAGTGCTATTTATTAGATGTGGCTGTCCTTGGTGGCAATACTGTCTCTACAAAAAAGACAACAGAATACATACATTAAGTCAGATACCAAACCTACATGGCAGAAGGTTTTAGAAAATATGAGTGTGAGCTGTTCTACTAGTGTATGCAAAATTACCAATTTTTGTCTTTCTATTGTGGTGGCCATAGACTCTTAGAAATGTTGGAGGGAGGGGCCTCTGAAAGTCATCTAGTACATCATCCTGCTCCAAGCAAGGCTATTCCCACAGCTACATCAGATGAACCATAGCCATGACTGAATCTTCAAAGCAACCAAGAACAGGCATTTCTACATGCTGTATATCTCTGGTTAGCAATACTGCTCTCACTGCCTCTTTCCAGTTTCTCAACACCCTATTTTGGCAGAACACACTGGACTGCTAAGTTGAAAATTTGTCATTTATCCAGCCTGGACACCATTGAGTTTACAGTGAGAATGTTGCAATTCTCCACCTCCTCTTCGCCTGTCTCAAAGAAGGATGCAGTGTTGCCTTTTTTGCAGTCAGCAGGCATCTCTTCTGATCAACATGAATTTTCTTAGATTACTCTCACCATCATTTCAGCAAACTCCTTCAGCATACCTCCAGATGTATCCCATTCATTCCCACAGATCTGAAGACAATCAGCTGCTCTAAATAGTCCCCTGAAGTTTCTGCTCCCCAAAAGTCATCAACTTCTCTCTTTCCCAACCACACTGATAGAAGCAGTGGTCCCAGAAAAGGGCTTTGTCTGTAAGAACTGACACAAAAGAACACCTGGAATATTTCAGCTTCCTGATTTGCTCAGTGCTATGGTGCCCTCCCTCCAGATGTATGAAGGCTCACCATGAGGACAAGAAATAGCTATTTAAGGCCCATTGACCTCCTTCTCTGCCTAGGCAATCTGTTACTGGCCTCCACCACACCACATCAAAATATGTCCCGTCTCACTTTGGGCTCTTGTTTCTTCCTGTAGTTTTTCAACACTCAAAGGTCTCTTCAACAGAAGTTGCAATTATTCCTCCCTTTTCTGCCCTCATGTCTATGCAGAATGGCCTGTTTCATCCATGCCAGTGCTCATTTTTCATGCCACCTCTTCCACTTGCTTTTATCTCTTTGTAGCACTGATCCTAATTGTAAAAGATGAGGTATCTGACCCAGGATCCTTCCCCAACAGGACTTGTTTCTCCTCTGCTGCCAGGGCACTGGTTTAAGACTAAATAGCTGCAGGTTAAAATGGAGCCCTCCTCCCACTGCCAGAAGTCACAGACCTATACCCTGCTGGATGGGTGCCCTCTTGCTGCACCAGCATTGCCTTCCCACCCTCAGGGTGTCTCCTGTCCCAGCAGTCTCCTCAAGGTTCTATCAATGCCTCATCTCTCATTCTTCACAGAAGGGCTGCTCATTTCTTGACTAGTATTGTTTTGCTTGTTTTAATTGACAGAAGGAAAGCATGAAGTAGCAGAGTTCTTTTTATGTCCTCATTTTATTTTTCAATCTAGACTGCAGCTCCCAGGAACATGTATGTGCAATGTGAATAGAACCCCTTGCCTGTGCAGATGGGAAGCCAGACTAGCTGACTTACCTGTATACCTAAAATCTGTGGTCTACAATAATTTCTCCTTCTCTTTAATTAGTTGTGAAGCAGAATGCTCTTCCAGCTGTGAAGGACACAGAAGAAGGAGACATGTAGATAGAAATACAGTTGAAATTCTGCAGTGTAAGACTAATCTTGCAGAGAAAGAGCATCAATTGTGTAGAACCTTCTTTTTGGAGCTGAAATCCAGCTGTGCCTGCAGAGAGGGAAAAAGATAATGAGCTGATGTCCTACTGTGGAAGTCTGTGCTGGGCATCTCTGAAATCTAGCACAGTAGAAGAGATTTTTTTCTCTATTTTGGGGTGAATCACACCTCACAGTCCATGTTTCTAATTTTTAATGTGTTCCGGCAGAGAAGTTAAACTGTGTGTATTTTCCACTGTGAAATATCTTTTCAGCTCTAGCAGAAATATATCTTGTGACAAACTGATGTTTCTTCCTCAAAGGTAACAAAACAGACATGTATTTTTAGGAACAGAGGCACCCTTAAGTAATAACTGCAGTGTTCCAAGACAACCTCGGAATGCTTCAGGGTAGTTCTCTCTGGAATAAATTCCTCATGGAGACAGTCTACCTGAAATCTCCCCTGCCAGCGTCTGGTTCATGCTTTGAAATGTAATTTCTCTGCTGCAGTTCTCTAACCTCTTAGTGAGTCCCTGCTAAGCTTCACTCTAAGTTATTGGAATTAACAATTATTACACAATAATTTCAATTATTGAAGTTACTGCAGTCCATTATTTTCTCCTATGTAGACTAAGTACCTCAAACATTTTAATTTTTCTTCTGGGACAAAATAAAGACCAGTAGCATATGTCCATTCACAGAGATGTCTTCTTCCTGTCCATCTTAAATGTTCAAGGTACTTATGACACTGAAAACATAGGGAATAAATCATGTTAGTTTCCATCTTGGACAGTATGACAGCTTGATAGGCACTTTCAAATTTTATGGTGTTTTTTCTTGATTTCAAACAGTAGGTCAGTAAAATTTATTATTGTTCTTTAATACATGTACATAGACCCAAAAGCAGGGAATGCAACCAGACCATCCCCATCAGATACAGACTGACTTGGAATCACTGGGATCAAGATGTATGTTGATTGACATCCGTTGAAGTTATAGATCATAATATTTAGATTGTATGTAACCAAAAGGCTTATGGCTTAGGTTTTTGCATATCCTGACATGAAATAGTCTGCTTTATCAAGAAATGAAGGTCCTGATGAATAAAGTACTCTTTTCAAGTGACACTGACTCCCACATTTAACTAAAAAGAGACGACACAGCAATACAGGCTTCCTGCATAGTACACTTCAAAGGAAAAAAAAACTCTCTATTATAATTCTTCTTCCTCTAAATCCTCCACAATCTTAACCGTTGCTGAGAGATTTAAAATAGGATTATGTCAGACTTTACCTGGCAAGACTTCCAATTAGTTTTTAAGACAATACTCATATTTCTACTATACCAGAGGAAGCAGCAAAATTTATGGATCATTAGGCCAGTAAAGCTGAGAGGAAAGTCACTGCAGTTACTTTAGACAAGACATGAAAGCACCTATTTTTCTCATATTTTTATGTTATGGGTCTATACTATATGTCACTACCTCCATAATTCTGAAAACTGCTAGTTTTTCATAATTTTGTCTTTTTCCAGTGCTAAATCTCTAACAGAGCTTGAAGAGAAGGATTGTTACCAGAGAGATAACAAATAAATGACTACTGCACTACCTGTGTTCTATAATCTTGGAACTTACTTGAGGAACTTGAAAAGCTTTACATTTTTAGGGAAAAGTATAATAACACATGCTCTGAAAATGGTTTTATGTCTATTAATATAAAGTAATCCTATTTTCTTCAGCATAATAGGGATCTTAATCAGTTTTGACAGAAAATATTACACTAGCTTGGTTCATTTGAAGTAGACTAGGAACACTGATTATTCAGGTAAAGATTCCTAATTATGCATTATTCTGCTTGATATATATAAATATGAATTATATGTATTCTATATGAAACACCCCTGTGCTCCTGTGCCCCAGACCAATGGCCCACAACCCCCAAAACACATTTCTCCTGGGCCCAACTCTAAGGTCAACACCAATTTCCTTGGTAGTCACTTTGGCATCAAGGATGTCAGGCTGAATATGTATACATATGCTTGCATATGTATAAAAGAATTTTGCAAAACTAAGCTCCTGCTTAGTAACCCCCCTTCTAGTTTTCACATATTGCATTTAATAAGAAACTTCATCAGACACTTTCTGATAAGGTTCATGAACATTCACAAACCCTCATGAGTAAACCAGAGCAAAACAGCTACTAAAAAATTATATTTCAAATGCTGACTTAACCTTTCCAAATTTTGCACTTTTTTGGTCTTTAGAACATCAAAATCATACAACTTCTTCTTTTCCCAGTCTCACACTCAAAACAATCATATTTAAGTGTCTTTCTCTCTTTCTCTGTGGTATTATTTTGATAGCAAACCTGATCTCTTTAGTGTCAATATTTCTACCTTTATCTTTTATCTCAGCAAGGGTTGTCACGAGATTTGTAAAGGAATTCTACTTCCAACTCACGTGAAACACAGCAGACACAAGGAGGACAATTGAAACCCCTGATAATTATTCCAGTTACTGAAGAAAGTGAACAAAAACCTCCCGATCACTCACTATGATTTGCTATAATTTTGTTAACTTTATATGCATTATGATAACACTTTCAGTATGCTTGTCTAATTCAGAAGAATACATTCCCTGAGATATGTCCCATAATTCACTAGGACTGCACGCATTTCTACATGAAAGATTTAAGAGTTTGTTTTAAAACATGCTTTTTATGTGAATACTGTATTACCATTTTCATAAAGTGCTTTACTAGATATTAATAAGAAGACCAGATGGCTTCCAGGCAAGGGTCAATGTGATACTACTGCAGAAATTCTACAAGTAATTTAATTCATCTACAAGTAGTTTTACTCACAGAATCATAATTCCTCTAGAAAAATGCCTTAAAACAGTGAGAATTAAGCCAGGCTCTAACACTCACTCTTCAATTTACTAACATTTCTCACCCTGCAGAAAACTGTAAAACCTACAGGAAATCCAAGACCCATCTCTCTTGCCAGCACAAGCTGGAAAGAGTGAAGTCAGATACTACAGGTCAAAATGCAACTTGCAAAAATGCAATCTGGTGAAGAGGAGAATGGTCTTTTGTGCTTGCTTATTCCATTGCAAATCACAGCCATTGTCTGAAGCCTTCATGCTTCTGCCGTCCTTTGAGCTCTCCCCCTCCAGTGTGACATCAATCAGAGAAAAAGTTATTTTTCTCAATTTCCCCTTTAGCTGCTCAGATCATGGTTTAAATAGTCATTTATTTGGAAGCATAATCAGCATACCACTAAAAGGTGTCCAGCCTCATCCAGAAGCATTAAGTGACACAGCAACACTCATGGGGTCCTATTTTCAGCAATGCTTCAGGGAGGGTGCAAATGAGACTTAGCTACAACTCACACTCTTCAGTCAAACATCCATAAATAAACTTCTGGTTCATCTTGGGAGTTTTGAACATGCTGTTTGACACAGTTCTTCAGTGACTGGCCTAAAATATCAAACATAAATTCTGTTCTATGGATTAGCTGTTGTGTCTGACTGGCTGCTCAATCATTACAAGTTGATTGCTCACAATTACAAGTCAATTACAAGTCAATTACAATTGGTTATGTAACCAATCTTACAACCTCATGTCTATGGCCTGGAGGGATCTTCTGGGGTTTCTGAGTCTCTTTTTGTTCATAAATTACACAGGTAAGAGGATGGACCAGGTTTACTGAAGAGAACTGTAGTGACCGTCTGTGTATGGCTCCACTCACAGTCATATTTCTTATTTTCACTGAATGGTCCCATAAAAAAGTTTAAAATGGGAGTGCCTCCTGCACATGGAAGCACATCTTTCACTCTTGCATTTTTCCAGATCTTTTATATCGTATTTTCCCTGGAATTATTGTAGATCTCATTGACAATGAGATATAGGAGAAATAAGTCAGCCTTCACTAGAAATTGATCTGTGCTGATCACCAATGAAATGAAGACACCCATTTGTTATACTTCCTTTCTCACTTGTTACCTTCATTATCACAAGACACCTTTTGGGATAGTAAAAATCCACTTCCATATGCATTTGACTCAGTTTCTGCTTCTTATACCTTTGCATCCCAATGAGTTTTGGAAAGCAGCAGCAATTATTATTTAGTTTTCTATTACACTGTAGTCAATTCTTCCTCCATTTCACTTTCAAATATTTTTAACCAGCACTAAGACAATTCAGTCAAATGAACTAAACATACATAAATGTCTAAAACAAGAAAAAAACCCAGCCCATATACCATTGGCTGTTAATTTCCTACAATAACAATTGGGATTTTTTTCCTTCTTTCCTGAAATTCAACTGAAAACGTCCTCTGAGAACATACAAAAACTTCTATTTGATTAAGCTACATTTTGACATCTATTTTTCCCACAAGTGGACATACATAAAATCATACTGCATGTGTAAGGAGTAAGCTTTTCTTCACATATTGAAAGAAATAAGGTGATACACTTCAACCTGCTTACTTTCACCTTGAGACAAAATTAGACTGTCTAAGCCTTAGTAAATTTGTGAAAATAGTGAGGTAGATTATTTTTTAATTTCCAGCAGATCCAAAAGAAAACATTTCAAAACTATGGTAAATATGAAGCAGCATTTGGAGGAAGGAAAATATTTCTGCCTAATCACAGTAATTCTGAACTGATAGTTTAGTAGTCATTGACAGTCTGCAGTTTCCATTTCAGGCTTTTAAGAAAGTAATGTAGAGGCAGAAAGAAGAAGAGATTTCAGGGGCAAGTGGTCCCAGTCAGCACTCACAGAAGCAAAACCACTTTTTGCTCTAAACCTACTGTGGTTGATTTCCCACCTAATTTTTCACAGAAGACCTGTTCTTCTCCTTGAGGACACGGACCAAGGCCCTTGACACTCAGGAGTGTGCCTGAATTCATGAGTGCTACAATTTTAAGAGATGGGGTTAAAACTCAGGCTTCTTGAGTGCAGAGGACAGGCAACAAATTCAGCAAGGCACCAGCTGGAGGCTCTTGGCCCATTTTTTCCCACAGCCCACAAGAATGGTATTAATTATTCAACTATAAGGTGTGAGAGTTTCACCTTAGTGAAAAACGGAAAAACTTCTGCTGAACCACAGTCCTGGTAAGTGCAGTGAGCTAGCAAAGACATTTCATACAAAAGAAAAAAAGTATATATATATATATATATTGCATATTGCATCTATTTTAAGATCCTGCACATAGAAATTGTCTGTCTTATATTCATATTGAACAGATAAGACATTTTTGTTGTTTTTGTTGTTGTTGTTAAGAGGGAAAGGAATATATATAATACTTTTCTGTTTTATACTTTCAAAGTTCTAGTGCTTCACAAAATGATGCCAGTTATGGAAGGTAAAGGGCAAGTAAGGAATCACCAGTAATCTGGGAAATTTACTACCTTGGCCTTTTCAAAGACAGAAACTAAAAAAAGGACTTTCATTTTAAACATTGGAAAGATAGTAACTCCTAAGTAAAATAGAGCACCAATAAGGATTAACTAAAGACTGCTCTGTGCTAAAGTCCAAGACTGAAAATCAAAATATAGTCAGAAAAATGAAGTCAATGTTCTGACTTAGACAAAGACAATGATTATGAAACTGGAAATCAAAGACAAAAAGAAGGAACAGAGATTTGGGTTTCTTGGATTTTCAGGGGTTTGTTTTTATGTGACATAAATTATTTCCAACTTGGAAATTTCCAACACTAATTCTCCTCTTGCTTGATATGTAGGTGGTTTTTGCAATTAGTATTTTGAATGTATTTTTATCCTATAGATATCAGGTAAAAACCTATTCACCCACAATATTATATATTTTCCTTCAAGCTGGGAAAGATTATGCAGCAACTTTTGTTGGCTTTAAAATTGCAACTGAGAAAAATAACTTTTTCTCTGACGGTTGACAAACTGGAGGGAGAGAGCTCAAAGGATGACAGAGGCATGGTTTCAGACAATGGCTGTGATTTGCAATGGAATAAGCAAGCACAAAGAACCATTTTCCTCTTCACCAGATTGCATTTTTGCAAGCTGTATTTTGACCTGTAGTATCTGACTTCACTAACTCTTTCCAGCTTGTGCTGGCAAGAGAGATGGGTCTTGGATTTCCTGTAGGTTTTACAGTTTTCTGCAGGGTGAGAAATGTTGGTAAACTGAAGAGTGTTAGAGCCTGGCTTAATTCTCTCCCTTTCAGGGCATTTCCTAGAGAAATTATAAGTTTGGAGAGTAATCTTTTGTCTTTCATCTTAAGATGCAGTTCAAAGAATTGTTCCACATTGGTAGATAGAATCAATTTCATTTTCTTTAAAATATGCAGTTTCTGCCTTTGTTTACACGTTACCACACACTTCCTCAGATATCCCCATGAGCTCACTGGGGGCACAGAGCAGCTTTTTTGCAGTTCAGGCAAGCCCTGACATTTTCCAGGTCACTTACCTGCTCTTGAAAAAAAACCAAAAAACATGTGCTTTATCAGCTGCAGTCTCTGTTTCTCATGACCACAGTATTTTTCCTACCGTAAGATGTTAGAAGATATAAGTAAATAATAATAAAATATACTATACACTACTGAAGTCCAATAAGCCCCTTGGATTTCACAGGTATTTAATCTGCAGACTGCAGAGAGCAGTCTGCAAATAAATGATTTATTCATGAATCCCAGTGTATTGACTGCTAACATTCAGACATTGCAAAATACAAATACTGAAATGACACAGAAATGATGATGTAGAAAAGAAGGTATTTAATTGCAGACAAACCCCAAGACAGTACTCTGACAGTTTTAAAGGTATTTGAAGTATTCTATATCATCATAAAAACCTGTGCAGAGTATAAGGTATTTCTTTGCTACAGTGAACCATGAATAATAGTTCAGAAATACTTAATTTCATTTAATAGTATTGAGTTGCGTATTTCATAGAGGAGATAGCCTGGCTGCCGAGAAAATTTGATTCACAACAGTGAAAGTGGTCAAATAATCTATTGTTAATAAAACCTGTTGTAAATTTGACTGTTTCTCATAGAATAATTTCCCATTAATAACTTCTTGCATTATTTAGCCAGCTATAGACCACAGTATATTTATTTCTGAGGAAAATGTTGAATTATTTGAGAAATTTTTTAGTTATACAGCTTCACTTAAACTTTGTATTCACATAAGGATGTTGTGGTGACTGAATACTGAATTGTATCACATATGGCACATACATAACATAGAGAAAATTCCATAAATTTGACCAGACCATTAAAAGTAACATTTAGGAAATTATATTAGAAGCAAACAGAATCTTTTGGCCAAACTCTAAAATGACAGCTCACAACCATCTCTCTCTGCAGCATTTTATGTAATGCAAACAATCCAGACAGTAGATGACATGCCTTGCCCTTCCATTCACACTGCATTTCAAGTTTCATGAACATTAGTCATGTAAACAAACAGAAGTATTGTGCAGGTAAAGAACATTTTTTTCACATTCTAATGAAATCAAGAAAAGCTTTTTGCAGAAGTCTGAGTGGCAGGGACTACATTTCTGCTTTCCTTGAAAATAAGCATATCTTTATATCATTCAGAGTAGCAATTATCTGGGCTGACTGGACACTAAGGTTTGACACTAATTGCTGCTAATTTGTTCCTCTACCCTGGTGTGAAAAAGGGACCTGAACTTCAGCACTTTGTCAAAGCATATAACCCACAAAAAAAAAAATAAAATAAAATAAAATCTGTCCAGACTTCTCCTATGGCAAATAGAGACAAAAGGTGCATCCTGGAGATGACTCACCCAAGATATTTACCAAGACACATTCTTATTTATGGAGACAATATTCTTCCTTCAAATGGGTACGTCAGTTTTCACCTTTGATGACAAACGTGTGCTATCACAATCCTTGCAAATGTTGAGAAGTATTTGTTAAGACAAGCTTTGTTCCACCAAGTATGTTCACAAGGCACGTGTTTACAGGAGCAGAACTGTAGAAAACATTTCTTCCTGTATTCATGGACTTGCAGTCAACACTAATTTCTGTGGAATGTTGTCAATACTGCAAAATGAAACAGGGACCATTAGGAAAGAGAAGATGAGAGGAATGGACAGATAGTGTCAAATTGTCTGAAATTTTAACTGAATACAGCCTACTTCTATTTGCCAAGTTCACTGATACTGTGAGGTTGTTTGCTACATTGCACAACTGTATGTGTTAAAAAATTATGTTCTGCACTAGATAAAACTACTTATATGGTCTTTGATATAACTGATAAAAGGAAACTAATGGGGTGTTACATAACTGAATTTGGGAGTGTAGCTGTTGAATTAACAAGCACTCACAGACATGCTGCAGTTTCTCTGGGAAAATGTCACAGGGGTTCCTCTTTTATTCAATAATTTGGTGCAATCTAAACTTTGAAGATCTACATCTATAATGTACTGAACATTTTCTGTGCTCATTAGGAAAAGCTGAAGGAGATTTGGATCTTCTGAAGGAATACGGTCATGCCATGATTCCCAGAAAAAAAAATTAATAATATATTCATTAATTTAGAACCATATGTAAACTTAGGTTTAATGGAAGTACGTGCTTATGTGGATGTCTTTGTTCTGTTGTACTTTCCAGATTGTCAAAAGTTTTTCTAACTTTCTCTGAAACTTGCATTTTAGTTTTGCAGTAGTTTATAATAACTGTGTTCATTAGTTTGTTGAGATTTGGGTTCTTACATTTCTTTTAAATTATTTTCCCTATACAACAAGAGAACTTCTTTTTTTTTTTTTTTTTGCTTGGGGTTTGGATTTATCTGTTTCTTTCTTTTCCTAATCTTTCTACATAATGTTTTTCTGTACACAACAATAGAAGAAAAAGTTGGTTTATGCTTTATTAGACTGGGTGACATATTCTTCCAAAATCCAGCAGTATTTTCAGTAAAGTGTATGTCACACTTGACTGCAGTTAACAAGAAATTGTAAAACAAGTAAGTATAGAGTTCAACAGGTCTAACTACTAATACACTGGCAAACTTTCTTTTCTGTACACATCAGTCATAAATGGGCCTTAATTGTACATATTGCACAAACATGAGTATTTGCCAAATACCTTCTACAAATGTCACAATGTTTTGTTAGCCCCTATTTGCTCTGCATGTTTATGAAGGATCATCTAAACCAGGTCATATTACTTCTGTTTCCAAATCTGAGGAATGTTTTAACAGACAAACAAAACGCAGTGCTCATTCTTGTTCTTTAGCATGTAGTATATTTTCAAATGGAGAATATATTTTGCATTTAAAAATCCCTCCCTTTGGAAGTTTATTTCTGTGCCTATTTCACATAACACTTCTTATGTCATCTTATTCAGTGCAGAATACTGCCAGTAAAGTTTTATATAACAATAAGTTCAATGAGGTAGTATATATGACAGAATTTATTAATATCTCTTGTATTTCAACCTTCTGTTTGTCGAAGTTGCCAAGTATAACGATTTGCTTTCGAAAAAGCAAGCTAGAACTCTATATAAAGCTCTTTATCCAAACAATTGCCAGTTACAAATTTCCTCAATATGTCTCTCAACTGCAAGGAACACTTCTGGTTTGAGTGCTTCAAGGCACAGTGGGTGAAAAGCACTAGCACATCACTATGCCATCAAATATAATATGGCTCACAGAAATGTTTCCAAAAAACACACACAAAAAAAATCTTGTGTTTTGGAAACATTTTGGTTTGATATTTTGATTAATAACCCATGTCCAATTTAAAGCAATTACACAACTCGTTCAGGCCAACTAAATGGCTGGTAGTTGGCAATGATGCTAATTAGATTCACTGTAGTTTCACTATAAAACTGGTCCAGGATTGTAATGTCCTCAGCCTTTACTGAAATAATTTAATCTGTCATTTCAAAATTTCATTTTTGCCAAGGTTATTTTCTCTTTAAGGATAGTTAAAGCATTATTTGGAAATACATTTTAAACATAGGTTGTGAAATATTTTTAAGTTCTGAACATACACAAAGAACTTGTAAATTGACCAATTCATTTTTGCCTCAAGATGAGTGTGCTGCATCATTGAGATTAATTAGATACAATTAAATTGTCATAGTTCTTAGCTTATTGCTTTGTCTCTAAGTTATCACATCTATGGGTAGTCTTCAGAAATGAGTTAGCACAAAGGGTCAGTAAGAAATCAGAGGCCACTAAAATCCATTTTAAAAGATCAGCTTTTACTATTTTCAATTTTATCACCACATCTTAATGATCCATAAAGTGATAAAAAAATGGACAGCTCATGTCACACAAATGCACATGAACAGTCTCCACCTAGCAAGGACAAAACAAGCTCTTCTTTGTACCAAATGCAAAAGTGGTCCCCAGCTAAAATTCTTGAAAGACATCAAAATGCCTACTCTATAGCAGGAAGGTCCAAATACAAACTTGGTGAGGCACTTGGAACTGGTAGCCCAGAGAATTTGTGTCCCAGGGTGTCTCATCCCTGGAAGAATTTAAGGCCAGACTGGATGGGGCTTTGAGCAACCTGGTCTGGTGAAAGCTGTCACTGCCCATGGCAGCAGGTTTGGAGTCAAATTATCTTTTAAGTTCCTTTCCAATCCAAACCATTCTGTGACTCTGTGATTTTATGAGATTTCCAAGCTGAAGGCATGTCCAGTGGCTAGCAGACAGTGAAGTATTCAGTTGTGTTGATGCCACAGTGTGCTAATCTATATTTTTTTTAGGTAAGTTTTGTTCTGTAGAAGCTCTTATCAGTTGTTGGCTCTGAATAAGGATGAACGGGAGAGAAACCTTCCCTGCAGGGAGTAGCACATTTCTGGTGACACTAGATCAAATTCACAGTCACACACTGGGTGAGCTCTGCTCCCCTCAGGGTCTGTGCAGACTCATCAGTGGTCAACCTCATGCACACTGTGCAACCCAGTCTGAGGAACTGTACAGAGAACTCAGCATGAAAATTAGAAGCACGACTTCTTTTCTTTATAAAGCTTCTCCTAACCACACTAATTCCCATGACATGAGCAACTCTAAACAGACAACTGGGCAATCTGTTTCTCAGCTTTTATACACCTGCTCTGCAATCATCTCCTTGGCTGAAAAGTGCACCACAGAGTAGAAGATGGGATGCTTTTGGGAAGATTTAATTCATTGCCTTAATGTAGGAACTAAGCATGGGAAGTCCTGCTTAGCTGTTCATGTTGCACGGGATGGCATGAGAGGAGCTAAGACACAAGACCAGAGAAATACTCTCTCAAGTAATTAAACAGTTTTCATGAAACTTTATGAGTAAAAGGAATAACATAAAAATTTCTGTATGAAACTGACAAAAATGACAAAAATCTTATTTCAGTATTTTATTTTACAGATACTGAAGCACTCAGCTGAAGTCATGATAATTAAAATCTTCTTAGATGGAGACCCTAAAAAAATTATATCTGGAATAATGAACTGGTTTTCTTTGTGAAAATTATAGTGAAGTTTTCTTTAGAGTACTTCTAAGCCTGTCTTTCCAACAGAAATTCATTCTAGTAATTAGTGTCAAAAGTGTCTATCAGTTCTTTAATTCTTCTGTTTAATTTGAATATTTAAAACAGTTGTTCAAACATACACTTGTGTTATTTATAACAGAATATAATAAAGTAAATTTATAGAATATAAGATAGTGAGAGAAACATTTTGCCCCAAGACAGCCTCTTTAAAGGAAACACTGATACTTCTGTATTCTTTCACTCAGCAGTAGCTAAAGCTTTCTGGGGAAGTCTTATTTTGTTGAAAACTGGTAGCATAATGCCTCAGGCCTAGATTCTAGTCAAGTTTATTCACAAAAATATTTAATCTATGTTTACTTGAGAAACAGAGTAAAATAGACATGAGGCATATGTGGGGCAAAATCCTGGACAGAGAGAAATCAATGCTGCCTCATTAATTACTGGCATTTACAAACTGACAAGGTTTTCCTAAAAGTGTAAAACTTTCATTAAATGTTAAATATCTATATTCTGATTTGTAATAAATAGATGCTAGTCATTATCACATAATTTACAATATGTCTAGTTAACATCAGATTATTAATGCTTTCAAAAATTTAACAGCAAATTTCAGTAAAAATATGTGAGAAATTAAGGAAATGCAAGATGATCCTTTTGCTTTAGAGTTATTTTGGCTGCTTACAGTTAGTATAGTTGAGAAGTTATTCAGTGGTTTGTAGGCTTCTAAAGGAAACCAAGAAGTAATAAAATTGCTTCAACCATAGCAAAAAATTATATTATTTGGATAAATTATATTATTATATTATTATGGATATTTTCTCCATTCATGAGAGAATATTTGCTCAAATGAAGAATCTCCCTGCATAAAAGGCAATAAAGTAGAAAATGTACCTAAAGTTAGAGCTGAATACTAATGAATGCCTTATGAAAATATAAATGTCAAAAGAGTTCTTATAATTAGGTAATTTTACAAGTCTTGTCTGCTACTCTTATCACATGCCCTAAAACAGTGCAGTATATTCATCCTGATGCCTACCCAGTGTGTGAAACCATACAGCACCAGCTAATGCACATGTTCTCTCTGTCCTTGGGACCAAGGCTTCTGTCTCTGGCACAGGACAGCACAAGAACGGGTCCTGATGCTCAGCCAGGGTCTGGCCTTGGTTCTGAGTCAGGACTGGGCCAGGATGTTCCCTTGCATATCAGCCATCCAAACTACCTTACGCTAATATTGGCAGGTTTGCCATTTATTATTGTCACAAGAGCCAGGGAACCTTCAGGGACTCGGTGTACTTGTAACAAAGCTCTTACTGGACAGACTGAGGAGCTGCTCAGCAATAGGATTCATGCCTGGCACATTGTTCCCTGCCCAATGCCACTGGCATCAGCTTTTTTCTGACAGTTCTGACTGCAGATACAAGCATCTTATCTAAATCAATAAAAGGGAGTTCACTAGAGATAAAATATGGGAGAGGAAAATTTGCAATTTCTTCCAGACAGTCTGAAAAATCATATTTTTTTCTTATGAAGAGTTCTGTTTCCTTTATAAAACCAAATGTTGTTCTGACTTTTTTGAGAACTCTTGAAACGAAAAGTCAGTTCTTGGCAAAACGAGTCCTTAAATGGCAAAGATAAAATCAAGTTTCAGAAGAAAAGGAGACACACAGAAGTGCCCCAAACTGGATATGAAGTTTTTGGGGTTTTTTTGCCAAGGAGTAAATGAAGTTAAAATTCTGAAGAGGTCAGCTAAGTCTGAGAGCAGACATGCCCACAGGGCTGAACTTGGCCTGCAGGAATACTGCACACAGAGCAGGATTAAAAGTAAAGGCTGCATGAAGCTTTTGCAAACTGAGCTCATGAAAAATATAATAGTACTAAACACAGGCCCTGCCAGTGACTGGGAGGTTTGCCACTTATTGCAAAAGCTGATTACATTTTATTATCTTTTCTTTATCAATTGATGTGGCATAGTTCTCGGCCATGAATTCCTGGCTAGATAGTATTGAAGCCTGATAACAAAAAAATCAACATTCTGCCATGCAACAAACTGACAGGATGTAGAGCATCTTTGAAAACTGTAAAATAGCATTAGTCATAATGAACTAATAAATAGAAATTTTCCTCAGTGTTCATTAATAACTTGGGAATGAGAATAGTGCTAGCTTTTACAGAGATGAAAACATAAATGAGACGAAGCAAACTACCTTAAAATGCAACATCTCTTTCCAGATTCCAGATCATCTATGGTATCAGAAGAAAACTTCTAGAAAAAATGCCATGGCATATTTTCATCGCATATTTGTTAGCCCATTCATGCACTTCAGTGAATATTTCATGAATTAATGGCAAGCACTCTACACAGCTATTTAGATAATGCAAAGCAAGAAGTAATTTAGCTGGTAATTTTTTTGGCAGACAAGTTTTATAGTTTATAGCAACAAATGAAAATATCGCATTTTCAATTTAAAAGAGCAAGAGGGGGTCATAAAACACCTTCATCCTTAGTGAAGGTTTCAGGAGACTGGATATGAGTGAAGACCTCAAGTATGAAGTGCTAAAACTAAAAAAAAATAAAAAAATAAAAATAAAAAAAAATTAAAAAATTTAGAAAAGAATATTCATTTTATTCGTAAATTCAACTTTCAATGAAAATATGTTTCAGCAGAAAGATACAATTTTTTACTTTCACAGGAAAGCCATTCTCCTTCTAAAAGGTGAAAGAAAAATGTATACCTGAAATATGGCTCCTATGTCCAAAAGCTTAGTTGCCATTTTATCAGCTTGATAAAAGGAATTACCCTTAATTTCAGATCCTTCCTCATTTACACACTCAGAATAGCATTACAACAAAACCTTGATCACTAAGAATATGCCACACCTCTTGCAGATCTCTTTTTCAGTGTAAAATTATACTTCACACCTGTGACATCTAGTTGTTGAAGAAAACCATATCCCTGGTCACGTGCCTGAATTTGCTTTTTAGTGTAGAGCATAAATGAAATTTAAGTTCTATTCCATTCAATTCTATTTGTAAATTATTTCTACTAGAGAAATCCAATTATTATTTAGTTTATTCTGCCCATAACCATTAATATGTTACTATTCTGTTGATGCAAACCGTTCCCAGGTCCTTTAAGTCATGGCCTCAGAGTTAAAACTTCGTGTGGCAGGGTGTGAGTAGTAAGAGAAGACTGAAAGCTTGTGTGACACCGGTATGGGTACAAATTAGGTGGAAACTTACTGTTTAAAGTCTTAAAACTGAGACCAAGCTTTGGCACATTCTCAAGAGCCAATCCCTAAATGGTTGCCATCATGTGCCTCCATCACCACATCAAAAACAAAGAGGCATCTTCCAGGCATGTATTTAGTCTAAGCCAAACACCTGGTCTGTCTTTGAGAGAGACATTGATTTATCCTGCGGGTCTTTGGCTCTCTGGAGGCACTTATCCCTTATCACCATTACAAATAAGGCCTCCCAACACATATCTCATACTGGCCCAGGGGCATGTGCCGTGTAAAAGTTATGGGTGAAACAAATACCTCCAAAGACAGAGGTAAATGATAGGCACATGTGGCAGTAGTTGATTGAGTCACTTATTTCTCAGACAAAATAATACAAAACAAGACAAAAAATCAAACAAAAATCCTCCCAGGATCCATTAGCAGGAGGAGCTTGACATATACATAGCAAAAAAAAAAAAAAAATCTTATGAAGAAAAGTGATGGAAAATGCTAGGTGCTTGTCTCAAATAGGTGACAAAATGTGTTAAATTATTTTAATAATTAGGCAAGATATTTCAGTCATCTCTTCTACTATATAGATTCCATAAACAAGAATGCAAATAGGCAGGGACTGCTGCATGGCTGTTACATTAGCAGCACAGCTGGATGCAACATCAAAGTCCTCATAAATGAGAGGAATTGTTGTTATGCTATGATACGAGACTTGAATTAGAGTTTAAAGGTAGCATTCATTTTCTTGATTAAGGATTAAAAAGGTGAAGTGTTTAATTGGTATTTTAACTGGATAACGAGGAAATAAATTCTCCGTTTTGGAATTTAATGGATTCTGTGAGAGCACAGTTCTTTGTCTAATTTAAAATTAAATAGTTAACTCAAATTGCATTATTTAAGAACATATTGGTTTTGAGGTAGGGAAATGAGAGAACCTGATAAAAGTTTATTTTGAATTTTAAGCTTTATTTCTGTGTCAACTATTTTTCCGCTTCTTAGACAGTAAATCAGGTGTAACTAATCTTTGAAATTTAATGACCTTTCAAGTTTGGCTCAAAACATTAACGGTGTTGATATAACATTACTTCATCCATGTACTGATGCCCTCTTAAGAACTCTAAAAGATCTCTTTATCTGTCAGCACAATGTCTCTCACTGCAGCAAAGTTTTTGTTCACAGAATTTCAAGTATTTCCTTCTCCCACCTATGATAGAAGTTTATCCCTTTCCATAGTCTTCTCCTGTTTCACCTGTATCTTTTTTTGAAATAAGTTTTTTTCTTCTTATTTATCTATAATTTCCTTCTCATTTAGAAGTTTCATTTGGCCTTGTATAACAAAACCAAAAAACAAACCCTTGTAAAACCTTGCCCACGTCTGAGCTGGGTGACTCACTTCCCCTGCCTTCACTGTTCAGACTCTGCTAATTTTGTCTTGTTCCATAGTTCAGCTTAGTTCTGAAAGTGTCTAACAGGCTTGTTCATTGTCCTACGCTGTTTCTGTCAGCAAACTTTGCTCATTACATTGGGATGAGACATGTAAGCATTTCTGGCTATGTGACTGGAAAACACAGTGCCAAACTGATTACCGATAAGCAGTTTTTATAACAGCAAATAATAATTTCCCTAATTTCAACAATAATTCACACCTTAGATGGATTTGTACATTGTATTAGTTATTCCAGATAATTGTCCATATTGTAATTCATGTTATCTGAGTAAGATTAGGTAAACACAGCTGTGTTTTTCTGACTTAACAGTTTGTGGCTATTTGAATCTGTGAAGCATGCTAATACTTTGTATTTGTCAAGAGGCTGTTTAAAGAAAGTTCTATTAGTTGTTAATGTCACTGTTTAGAGAAGTTGCTTGACTTTCAAACTTTACTGCATAGTAAAATTGATTTGAAAGATGAAGCTATGCAACAAATATCACAGTGTCTGGGAATGGATAAAATCAAGTGTTGGATTAAAGACCAGACAAACAGAACTCACAGGCATAAAAAATAAGATTCTGCTTTCAGCATCAGCATCTGCTCTGCAGTAGCAGATATTGATCAACATGTCTTAGCAACGTGATCATGAAATGTTGTTGGATATAAATCAGATTCTCTTTCCCAAATCTGTTTCAGGTCGATTCTCCTTAGTGAGCTCAGAGCACAGTGTCAGTAATAAATGGAACAGAGGACTACTTTCCTTGGAAGACGTGAATCCACGTTCTGTTCCCATGTTACTTTTTTACGTTCAGAAATACCCAGACCAACTCAGATCTTTTCCAGGAAAGTAAGTAAAGGAGAATCAAGGTATCTTTTCCAGGAAAGTAAGGAAAGGAGAATCAAGGTATTTTCCTTGTTGAATATACGTACCTCCTTCTGAAAGTTGTTCAGAAGTCTTCAGATTTGTAGAGGCAGTTACCAACAGCTCCTCTTTGAAATAAAAAAAAAAAAAACTATGAGAGGGCAGATGGAGCAGAATTGTTGGACCTAGTTTTTGATACTGCAGTAGTACTAAAATGAGTAAACCTCAGAAAAATCACCTATAACAACAGAGGGATGATGTACAGGGCAGTGGGAATTGTGCTGAGAAACCTCAGAGCTGAAACCTCTTTGGCCCAGCTGGGTTTTGAAAACATGTACCAGAGGGTAGCAGGTGTCCTTCTACAAAGGAAAATGTGAAATGTGTTGTTCCACATGATGTGTATGAGGTATTTCTGTCACATGCAAAACAGACATGTAGAGCAATCTACTCATGTAGATTGCTATGCACAGGGGCTAACAGATACACACATACTATTTACCATAATTAAATCTTATTCAACTTCAATAAAATTGGATGGCTACAACCACAAAAATTAAAGAACAGCAGGCTTCAAGTGAAATAATCCTTCAGCTACAAGAAAGTACTACTATACAAGCTTCAAACTGTACTACTATACAAACTTCATAGGCAATGACTGGGATTAACATATGTTATGAAAGAGTTTTCTGAGGACTTAAAGAGAAACAGCATCTGATACAAGTAATATAAACATACAAAAATAGTTTAAAATTAATGCTCTTTGCAGAGATTCTAAAATAATCAAAATCTGAATTTAGTTTTGGTAAAATGTGTTCACTGTGAAGATCCAGGAAAATGCTCTCCAACTTTCTCTGACAGAACAGAAATGAAATTTAAAAAAAACCCAGAAGATAAAAAGAGCACTGACCTGTACCTATCTTGCTACATTTGCTTCTCACTGATCTCTGGTAGCTCTGTTATTTTGCTTTGTTGAAATTGTTTTTGGGATCTCCATGTAATGCAATGAAACTTTTCAGTCTGTTTTTCAAGTGGAAAAAGATTGCTGCTGGAAAGATGAAATAAAAAGAAAAATTAAATATGGAAGGAAAACACCCCAAAAGATAGCTATGCTCTCTAATTTTTATAAACTTCACCCAGAACGTCCTGACAGTATTTAAATTTTCTATTTTCACTATACAAAGACATACCTTGGCTTTTGTATAAACTCAGTTAACTGTTTACACTTGACATCTCAAGAAGACAGAAAAAAATTTCTTCCTGGATTAGACTGTTATTTCACAGATGTTGGACATTAATTCATATCTAGCTACAAATGTTGGTCCTTTTTGAATTGCAGACTTCAGCACAGTCATATTTGTGATAATAGTCACAATAATAATGGTCCTAATCTCTTCTGTCACTTTGGCACATCCAAAATCATCAGTTCATCTCCAAGTCAATTTTAGAATTTTTTTTTCTACTTTATCCAACAGACAAAAAATTGACAATTTTTTTAAATAATAGTATACTTTTCAGTGGGTATCTTTTTTCTGCAAGAGCCAACTCTACAAACTAATTCATTCATTCCCCACAACCATTTCATGTAAAATAAACTTACAAAAGGCCATCTGCAAAAGCTGATACAATAAACTGCTTTTCCCCCAGAAACACTATAGAGAAAACAGGTATTTATTATTTGGATTTGATTGTTCACAGCTGGTGCTTTCATTAGCCAGCATAAATATTGGCATTTGACTCATACTACAAAATTAATTTTCAAATTTTAATTCCCCAGAAAAAATTTTTAGGGTTCAGATCCAGATGATTTTCTTTTTAAATAATAAAAGATAATTTGCAAATTAGGTTCTCGGGTTAAACTCCAGGCTCACCCAGGCCTGTAAGTAATTATTTATACTGACATGAGTACATCTATAGTCAGTACACTTACAGACTAATGATGCAAGAAAGGTAAAACCCATGGACCTAGAATCATAAAATCATAGAATTGTTTGGTTGGAAGCGCCTTGAAGCACTTGTTTTTTAAACATAAATCTGGAGCTACTAAGTAAAATATTTACAGTTACCTGCTTTGCCTCTGAAAATTGCATCTCTAAATTTGGCTTTTAGCCTGAACCTTTGGAATTACAATGCCACACACAGAATCAGCCACAGGTATTTTAAGAAGAAAAGAATATTTTACTTAGGAACTTATAAAAATCTGGTACCTTGTTTAAGTCACATTTCATTGAGGTTAATTATCAGCACTTTCATTTTTTTGTGTATGTGAAAGGTCACTGTTATAAAAAACAATATAGGTCAGAACTTTCTTAATCAGCATTTTGGCAAAGGAAAAGGCCATTCTAAATTGCAGTGTAGCACTGAATGTTTGCCTTATGTTATCAATCTCTTCAAACATGGGAATTCAAGCTAAAGCAATAAAATATGAACTTTCCATCCTTTCTCTTTTTTTTCAAAAGAATACTGAAAAGGCCACATTAGTCTGAACACCTGTTGAATAAATGGAATAGTAGGAAGAACACGAGCTTCTACACTTGTGTCCAGGTAAGGATTTTAAGTATCCTCCTTCCTTTTTTAATTTAAGATGATGAAAAATTTAAAATTTAAGTATCTGGTCTCATATCAGTTTGGGTAATCTCCAGAGATCTATTCTGTTCTATACAAACCCTAGTCAATTTAGTTGTATCTTTCAGCTGGTCAAATCAGCTGGTCAAGTAGTGTTTATCCAGACCAGCAAATATATACTTGCAGCACAGCAATGATCCCCAACCACTTTTAGAAGCTCTGTATTTAGTCATTTTGGCCACATTACTTTCTAGTGAAACGCATCCACAGTATGGTTGGAATGTAGCATCAGTCTCAGAGCACAGTGACAACAGCAGTAGAGAATGGGAGCTGAAGTATTCTGGATTTTTATCAAATGACAGAAAGATTTAAGTACAGGATTTAAGATTAAGCTACATAACAAGAAAGAGGGCACTAGCCAAAAGAACACTTTGAGTCTTGCCAAGCATGCAGACAAAATTGCTCAAATTAAAGATGTTGACATGTTGAGAAGAGTGCATTCGATTTTCAATACCTGATTGTGTTTCTAACTACAGATATTTCTGGCTGTTGTGGCAGCTCAGCTTTGATCTGGATGATGTGAGCCTCTATGAAATGTCAAAAATATTATAGCAACATCTGTAAACACTGAAGGTAAATTACACCATTGCACAAACCAAGGACCAGTTTTTGTGTCTGACACAATCACTATTCCCTTGGAGAGCCAACTCAGATAAGAGCAAGCCAAGAGCTTTCTAGGCATGACAGACTGGCATCTACAACACCCTGGTAAATATCTTTGGAAAAGATACAGGATATTTTTGAAATGTAGCATAAGACTTGAAAGACCAAAGATAGGGGATTTTCTAAGATACCAGCCAGGAGCTTCATCTGGAGGATCTGAGTGATGTTTGCCTATACTATGTTTCACATGAATTTCATGCTGAGAGCTGTTAAAAGGGAGGCTACAACAGTCAAAAGAAAAAATTAAAACTACATCGCCTTTTTTCCCTTCTCATTGTTGCTTTGACCAATCCATGATTTTCCAGAGTTTAATATGTACAATAAATATATTCTTTCTGCACTAATTGCTTTAAAATATTTGTTACCTTTAAACAGATATCACCATCCAATATTATGAAATAGTTACCTAGAAAAAATAAATTAGCTACTTGATGCAAAACTGAATTTATCTGTTATGAAGAATGAAATGTAAACATAGGTTGGGTTTTTAAATTATGGCCACTGCTTTATCATCTTTAGCTTTAACATCTGAGGCCTTATTTGAACAGGTTTAAGGAATAATAAGCAATTTTTGGGGATAATATTGATGTATTGTTATAAATATAGTATCTTTGATTTCTTGCCATGTAAATCAGCTAATATAATTGCCTTTCATTAATTCTGAGGTTTGAGGCTGAATTTGTCAAATCATTTATTCCTCCTATTATAATTCTAACAAACCAAATGTATCTATTTTTTTGAAATGCCTTTTTTCTAGGTGTCATCCTATGGAGATAAACTTCCTTGACTTACAAACATGAAATATCTGGAGTCCAGGAGTCAGGGTCATCAAAAGTGAAATAGGAATCTAACCAAAAGCATAAAAATAAAATCAAAAAATCCCTTGTTTGTATCATATTCACATTTTCACAGAATTCTACCTCAAACCCTCAGTCTTTTTACACTTATGTTTGCTGAATCCAATTTTTGCTCTGCATAATGATACTGTAGATGAAAACAAGAAAAGCGTTGCAATTACAGTTATTCTTGCAAAAAAATATTAGAACCACTCAGGTATGAAATAGACAATTTGAGAGTGGAAAACCTTTTTAATTACAAAAGAAGTAGATGGAGTAGGTGCCTGCAGAGCACATTAAAAAACCCGAGGACAGAAGGGTCACTGCTGGCTCAACAACCTCTGCTACTCCTCACCCTGGGGGCAGAGAATGGTTTGGGAGAGGAAGGAGGGACAGCTTCCAGCCCTGTCCTCACCTCCAACACACTGGGCTGGAAGAACACACCTGCTCAGCAGAGAAGGTAACACAGAGAAGTGAGGGGAGACAGACAGACCTCCCTCCTCCCCAGAGCTCTGTGACTCCAGCCCGTCCCCACGTTCTGCCACCTTATGGCTGTAACATACTGCCCCTAAAACCTCCCCTTACCATCCTGTCTTCTTTCATGTAATGTTATATTGCACTATTAACCCCTGAGGCTTTGGCAGCTGTGAGGTGTGGCAGACAGACATCACACATATTCCCAGTTTTGGTCGCCTCAAATATGTACATGTAAGCATTGATACAAATTTGGGTGCAGTTTATGCCTCTGCCCACGGAGGAGAAAGGGCTGTGCATGCCAAACAACACCTAGTGCAAGCCTTTTCAGTGCTGAGGATCCCTAGAGAAATCAAAACGGACAATGGCCCAGCATACACATCCAAGGAGTTCCTAGAGTTTGTCCAGCAGTGGGGAGTGGAACATAGAACTGGCATCCCCCACTCCCCCACAGGCCATGGTGTGATCGAGCGTGCCCACCAGACACTCAAACAGGTCCTGGCTAGACAGAGCAGTTCAACTCTGTGGATGGCTCCACAGCAGAAGCTCTGTAAAGCCATGTTTTCAATTAATTTTCTAAATTGCTCATTTGAAAATATGAGTCCTCCAGTGGTACATCACTTCAACAACAATAATCAGTTTAAGTTGTCTCAGTGTCCACAAGTCTTAATTAAAGACCCAGAAACTTGGAAAATCAAAGGACTATATGGACTCGTTACCTGGGGAGGTGGCTACACATGAGTATCCACCCCCACAGGCCCACTCTGGATACCTCAAAAGTGGGTAAAACCTTTCCTTCCCAAAACTCCAGCTCCAGCAGAAGGGGATGAAAAGCAAGTAGCTGCTGCTTCAAAAAGAAGATGCTGCCAGGAAGAAGAAAGAAAACCTTCCTAAAATTTGGTCACATTCCAGCAGAAACACTGACTTTTAATATGCTTTGAAAATGTTTGCTTTTTGTTTTGAAACAATTCTGTTATTTGATGTTGTTCTTTTTCTAATAGTATTGGTGTTCGGAATTCTACGTTGTTTAATTTTTAAAGCCATTAACACTTTAATCCCTACTACCTCAGAAGTCAGTTGACAAACCAAAAACAATCTAACTCAACCACAAATCCTAAGTGGTGGACAAGTTAATATTCTGTATCAGAATAAGCCTGACACCTTCCTTTCAACTTTATTTAACAAAAAAGGGGGAGATGTTGTATTGCACTAAGTAGTTGGTTTTGTTTACAGGGTTTGGGGTTATTATACTGCACTGAACAGTTTGTTCTGTACTCCCCCTGGTTTGTGGTGTTGGTTGAGTGCTTCCCTCTCCCCTCCCCTTCAGTTGTACCCCATTGCTTGTGGTTCTATCCCCCTCCTCCCATTCTCCCAAGTTTAAAATTCCCAGCCATCCTTTGTTTGGGTTCTTCTTTTCCCTGTAGAGCTGTTCAGTAAATAAAGCAGGACTGTGGTCCCAGGATAAGGAGCCTCCTTATCTTTTACCTTTATCCATGTGAAATTACCCCTCTTCCTGCTCCAGAGCTAGCCAGCGGGTCAGGGAAGACAGCATATAATTTTCACAATGTAATCCCTCCTGGACTCACCCTCTGCTCCCAATCCAGAATGGTGCAGTCTGTAGAGGTGAAGAACAAGGCCACCAACACCACCATGCTGGAGCACACTTTCATTTTGTCAGTGTCACTGCAGAACTGTGGGCTGGCTCTAAGGAGAGAGCCTGCTTTGAAGTTGAAATCCTGCTGAACACCCTGGTCCATGGTCTTTAATGGCCCATCTTGGCCTGCTTTTCCACTTGCTTAAATTTAGATGAATCCTGCTGCAACTATACTGACACAAGTGAGGGATTAATCAAATTTAATGAATCCCTATTTGAAGATGTTTCTGAAAAGGTTTCACAGGGCATGATTAGCTCAGTTACTTAGAGCACAGTGCTAGCAACACCAAGGTGGTGGGTTTGATCGATGTATGGGCCACTCACTTAAGAGTTGGACTTGATCCTTCTCAGTCTTTTCCAACTCGGAATGTTCTGTGATCATGTGGCAAATCTATTTTACTCATGGAGTGTCTGTGTTAAGTAAAGAAGACCAATGCAAGCCTCAGACTTGGGAATTCACCACCAATACAGAAAGCAAAGGAGGAAAAAGAATTTTAAAAGTAAAATGATAAAAAATATCATTTTATCAAATGAAAAAAATATCAATAATGCGTCCATTATCTACCTTGAATTACAGAAGCTTTGCATTTTGAACATGGAACACAGCAATATGGAATTAGACTACAAAATCTACCAAAGCTCAAAGTTACCATTTACATGGGGGAAAAGAAAGATATTACCAATTATAAGTTATTATTTCCTTCTTTGTCATCACCAGCACTGTGCCACACAGTTTACTAATGCACATTTCAGAAGAGCAGGGTGGAACTGATTTACTAAGAGTTTTTGTGTGTACTTTGAACTCAGGGCTCTGCAATGAGTATGAACCTACCATTCCTCAGGTCCTTTAATCTATGGCCAGGTTTAGAAACTCTCTCCTCTTCCATTTCTTATTTGAAGGAGGCATGCTAGACAGAATTAAGGTATGGATTGCCACAAATTTGCCATCTGTATGGTATAGAAATATTTTTTTCTTCTTAGGAAATCAGTAATTGGTAGAGAAATGCACAGGACTCCAAATATATTAATTCCACATTCTACTAATTTATCTCTGAAAACACTCAAAGCAGTTTTCTCTTGTGCCTTGAAATAGAAATTCATTGTCTCTCTGAGAATTCTACTTTTCTTCAGATATTCCTATCAAGAGTCACCAGGTTCCCTAAAACGTTTATGTATGCACAGTTTTATAACAGGAGGAATTGCTTTTGGTTGTTCTGTCTCCTTATTAAGGTCAGAGATTACATAGGAGATTACATATTTGTCCCCAAAGAAAAAGTGATTTATAGCCTTTGCCAGAGAAATGTAAAAAGCTGGGATTTATTTTCTTTCTTCCTTCCAATCCAAAGTATTAAAGGAAAGCTTTAAAAAGTGATGTTGAATGTGCAGACATGAACAATATTTAAGCACCAACAGCAATATATACTATGGTAATAATATATAGTACTATTAATACACTACAGACCTTCTATATGATAGGTTCAGCTTTTTTTTTTCTTTTTCCTTTTAAGTGATAGTTAAAAAAGCCTGGGATTACACTTTTAAAACACAATATCTATTCCTGAAGTAGTTATGTATACGCCTTTTATTTTTTTTTTTTTTAATTCTATTCCTGTTCCAAGGCCTCTGTTGCATGGTAGCAGCACTGGGCAGGCACAGGTGCTGGCATGATGAGTAAGGAGGGAATAACCTGGACTGCTTGGGGATGGGAGAGCAAAAGCCATACAAGGACAACTGACCCATCTGCAGAAACAACCCTTGATGACCTAAGAGATAGCTGTAACTACAGCCTGCCAGGGTAGGACAGGAGCAAAAGCAGGGCCACACCACTCTCTCTGGACAGACACCCCCATGCAGTGGCACTGTCAGCTGTGATGTGGTGCTCCATGCCAGAACCAGAGTTGTGGCAACCTGGATTTTACCCCATGACCCAGCAGCCCAGGATCTCAGCCATGATGTTCAGCACAGGTTTTCCCAGGCATATCGATTGCTACATTTGGATGGGTCTGGCCAGCCAGGGAAGGCACAAGCTCATGGTAGTTCCTGCATGCACTGGAAGCCAAGTACATGAAATTAAGATGCTTGCAACAGAAAAAAGGTTAAACTGTCTGCAAGACAGCTGTGCCCATGGTAGTACAAGAGCCTTGAACACTGCCACACACTAACTGAAACTGTAAAATTGGCTAAAAGTCTGTATCAGAGCTGCTACAGAGATTAACCACTTCCCACAATTAGTTTGGAGACAAAGCCCTTTGACATCAAATAGAAAGTTCCTCAAGAGCTTCAATGGCTTTTGATCCTGGCAGCAGAGAGGAAAAAGCAGTGGGACTCTCTAGATATTGATTCAGCTTTTGTTTAGTATGCTCTAAGTGTATGGCTTCATATGCTGAAGTTAATTTAAAGCACAGTGTTTACAAAATGTCTTCAAGTGGCTTTTTGAAATTGGCTCTGCAACTTTTATTTAGGTTTCACTGAAAAGCAAGAGGAAAAATATCTCACTGTTGTATTGATATCACAAAAGAAACCACTCTTATAATTATGAAGAGGACTGTAGCGGATGTGAAAAACTGAAGTATGTACAAACCTTAGGAAGAACACTTTCATTTTCAATAATAGAAACACTGACCCCAAAAAAATTTTTCCAGCCCTAGAAAAAGCTGTCACCAGCCTTGAAGCCTTACCTCTAACCTGATAAAGCTCATAAGCAAGACATCTATACATGGAAGGTGAAACTCCTGCTAATTGGAAACAATGCACATAAAATAACAAAAAGGCTAAAGAGCTTCTATATTATTTACTTTCTTGCAGGAGAGCTGTCAAGAGGATTAAGATATGACAAATGTTTGACAGGGTAGTGAATTCACTTTCCAAATTGCCTGTTTCTTTACCATATTCCCACTGGACTTCATGATAAAGTCAACTCACATTCACACTACTGGATTTAGGAAGTGGACTGGCATTAACAGGACAGAAGTGTTCTTTCTGTGGAGGATTTAGAAATCTATGTATCATGGTCTTTTTTTTTTAATTCAGGAGAAAAAAAATAATATTAGAAATACTATTTTCAGAACAACAGAACAGCATACTGACACTGATTGATCAACCAGAAACTACTACCTGAAACCCATGAAGAAGAAGGAACACCTCAAAAGACAACACCCAAAATCCTCCATCTTGTCCAATACCTATTACTATACTATATAAACCCCTCAAATTTAAAACCCTTTACCATGTGAAAGTACACACTTCTAATTAACTACACACCCACAATTTTAACTTCATCAATCAAATTTAGAAGCCTTCTCCAAGGGCTCAGGACAAAAGCAGTGTTCTCCAGGGGGTCAGTGCCTGACAGCACAGAAAGCACACGAAAACCGAAGGATTCTGGGATCCAACAGCCGACATATCAAGCAGCTGCATGGGATTACCAAGGAATTTTCTAGCACCCATGTCCTGCCTTCAACACTGGCCAGTGGAAAATGCTTAATAAAAAGATAGATAGCACAGCAAGCATGGGGTGAATATGTTTTCAGGGTACTTTCTCAACCTCTAGAAATCTGTAGCACTAGCACTTACCAAGCTAGATATATGACTTCTAATAAGCCACAATGGATTTTTCTTTATTTGTCCGGGTTTTGGTCTTGTTTCATGGTAAAATTCCAGCTTTCAAAACATCCAGTGGTAAGAAAACAAGTCCAGATTAACTACTCCTTTTCTTAAAAATATTTTCATTTTTGCTTTTGCTGCCAATTTTTAATGTGATATCTACTAGTAATTGTCTCTGGAAAAATCCTCTTTCATCCATGCCATTCACAATTTTAGAAACCTCTTTGCCTTTACTCAGTTGATTGATCATCAGACTGATGAATTCTGATTTATTCTATCTATGACTAGTAAAGAGACAGTCTTTGTTTACCTTTGCAACTTTTTTATCTTTTCTGTTTTTACTAAGTCCTTCTGAAACAGGACTGAAACTGTACAAACTAGTTTGCAAAAAGGTATGCATTGTGCTGTGCTCTGTTCCCTGCTCCTTTTCTGATCATCCCTCTGGCATGGCATTTTTTTCACTACATTACTACTACTGGTCTCAGAGATGGTAGTTTCATCAACAGGAGTTGCTTTAACCCCAAGGTCACTTTCTGAAGCCTGTCCATATCCCATCATTTCACAATATTTTAAAATAAAGATAACTTTATTTCACATTTTATTATTGTCCTGGTTTACAATACAACATACATATTCTATTACCATCTGAGAAGGGTGATCATCCTTATCTCTGTGGGAAGTATCTTCTGTTAATGAGCCATCACTGATAAGGGTGATCATCCTTATCTCTGAGGGAAGTATCTTCTGTTAATGGGCCATTGAGTCCTACTGTATAACTGATAAGATTACATCATCCCATTGGGAGATGCTCCAGCCTGGAGGACGAGCCAAGCCTTCCCTACCTAGATAAAAACTGTGGTTTAAAATGCCAAAGGCAGCGTTTTTCCACTGGATTCCAGAGGAAGAACCAGGCTTTTTTTCCACATCATCTCTGGACCCTTTGGAGGAAAACTGCACCAGCACCCTGACTGACAGGGTATCAGGTTGTATTCTGACTCTGTCAGTGGTTTTATTTTTTTATTATTGCATGTATTTTGTTTTTCCTTTTTCTCTTCCCTATTAAAAATTGTATTACTGACTTGAAGTCTCACTCATTTTCCTTTTCAAACCAGTACAATTATTCTTCTCATATGTAAAACAAACTACATTCTGGACTACGGTCTGTGGCCAATGCACCCAGGAAAGTTTCTGTACTCTAGTTTGGGTCTACTTTGGGACTCCTCAGCTTAAAAGTGCCAAGAAAGCAATGAGGCAGGGGAGAGCCGCTTAGGGGCCAAGAGCACCATGAGAAGGGTCTGCAGGAGCTGGGTGAAGAGGAGAGACTGCAAGAGCAGCCAGCAGTTGCTTGAAGGGTGGTTGCAAAGGTGACAAAGCCCACAGATCCTCATCACTGGCAAATGATACAATAAGGGGCTAAACACTAGCAAGTGGGACTGAGGTTGGACATCGGAAAAAAAATTTCACTGGGGATATAGTGCATCTTTCTAAAAAAATCCTGTGAAATCTGCATACTTGGAAACTTTTGAGATTTATGCCTAGACGTCAACACAGCTGACTTGGTGTAGCATTGGTGATGGTCCCACTCTGAACAGCAGATGGGACTCGATGATTGCCTGAGGCTCTTCCAGCCAACGGGGCTGTGAGTCTGTGAATGAATTACTTCATTTTTACTCTGATATATGATACCTGCTGATCTGTTTCTTGAGTCAAGGTCGTAGAAGATCTATCTGACTACCTTAATGATTATTCAGCTTAATTAGATGACTGTAGTTTTGATAGTGGTTTTAAAAAGATACATTCCATTTTTAACTTTAAAAAGATTTTAATAAAAGATCATCTATGGACATAGAGTTTGCATAGTTGCAGTAAAAATTGTTGGAATTGACAATGATTCATCCATAAGATTTTACATATTTTAAAAATATTCATCTAACTTAATTTGTTTCTTTGCATCTCCTTAAAAGAAAGTGTCTTTAGCGCTTAACCACTGGGAATGATGAGGACAGCTCATACAATGTGATTCCTGCAAGCAGCCAGGCAGATCAAGGATTCTGATCCCCTTCACTGGATGATTCAGTGTGCTACAAGCACAGGAGACACTGAAAACCTTCAGAGAAAGATGAAACAGGAGTAAGTAGGTCTCAAATTTTTAAATATTTGAATATTTTTCCATCAACTCTTTCCCAAGAGTTTATATGGCATTTAATAAGGTTCACGAACTCATGATTTAAAAAGAACTTTCCTTTCAGAACTATGGAAAAGAGAGTAATATATCAGGTTTATTTCCAGTAATCACACTTTGCAATTGGTTTTCTTCTTTTTTTTTTTTTTTTTGGGTCTTACTCACAGTATAAAATTTATTTTTCTGTCTCATCCTTACTGCTTTTATTCTAATTCCCAATGCAGTAAATAAATTACTAGAAAATAATTTCTAGCATAAATTCAAGTGCAGATGCAAACAATCTTACTTCTGGTTATATTAGTGTAAAACAACTGCTCAAAATACTGGTATGAAGAAATAAAATTTTGCAGAAAATAGTGCAAAGTATATGATTGAAAATAGTTTCATTTAAGTTTGTGAGACACATTTAATATGCAATGAAAAATGGTTTTTAAGTATAAAATTCTCCATATCATGTTAGGAAAAAAATATTATTGTGCTAGTACACAATACAATACAATGTATTTTATTGACTAGGACAGTTAAATATTTTCCACGACAAATAATTACAGTAAAGGCCATGTGCCTGTAAGCATTGAGCAGCATTTCACTGTTAGAACCATAACTCATTGCCAACAATGCAATAAATAACCTTTGCTTTCTTATTATTTGAATTGTTTCTCCTCCTTTCTTGGTTTCTTTTTTCCACAATAATTTCCAAAGTTTTAACAAACCTTGTTCTAAAATTTGCTCTTCAGAAAGAGAGGGGAAAAAATCATATTAAGGCTTTTGACTGACCACAGTATATTTCATTACCTAACTTGATTATAATAACCTTTAAAATTAGGTTTGTGGTGTCAACAGAAGCAGTAGAAAATTCAAAATTCATTTACTAAATATATTTATTAAGCACCACAACCTTTGCTAAAAATTAGTTGTCTACCACACATTTCACTTGCCAGATATACATAGGAAATACAAAACCAGTGCAGATAGAAACAAGACAAAAAATTATTTACACAAAAATGAAGATATATGAAGCAATTTGTCTGTAACCTTGAATTCACTGACTTCTTTTAGATAAAAGTAAATACTTAACAGCACAAAGTAAATGGCACTGGCAAAATAAAAACTATACTGACCTGTTATGCTTTTATATTTCTGCAAAATGGAGGAAAGCTATTGAAAACTGATGCACCTCTACAACGAATTCTACCATTTCTCAGGTAATAGGGGCTGAAATGGCCCAGTGGAAGACCAGGCATAAGCACTTGAACATGTTTTGTCTCAGACACTCCTACTGTTGGGACAGGAAGGGGTGACTGGAAGAGAGAGTCCTGCTAAGGTGGGCACTGCTGTTCTGAGCCAGCTTCCTTTGCCTTGAGACCTGTGCCCTGTGGGCCTGCATCAAGCCCCCCGAATCATCTCCTGGAGGACTCAAAAGGACTGACAGTATGGGGCGAATGGCATGGAAAATCTATTTTACATAAATGGCATGCACCAGATAAACAGGAAAGCGAAATGGATCCATTCCCCTTGTTCACTTTTTCTCTCTCCTTGTCGACCCCAGATCCACACTACCCCCAGCAGAAGGCTCAATGCGGGATCTAACAGCTGGTTCTTTTTCCTCTTACCTTTCTCTCTTCCTCTCTCATTTTTCTCCTCTCCTGTTTTATCCTGGCAAATACAGCAATCATATTCTACCACTTACTCCACACCTGAAGTTTGCTGTGGGAGTTGGGAGCTTATTAAAGTTACTTGTAAAAGTTGTTATCTTGTTAGCCAACACTTCTGAGACTAAACAGTGGGATAGTTCACAGAGTTAACATGATTGAAGAATAAAGTGTAGGAGTTCAGTGACACTGATGTGGACTGGTGTTTGCTCTCCACAATAAGGAAACCACAAGATGTGGCATTAAACCTAGCCCTAAAAAAATTCAAGTGATTGATGTTTTTGAAAATTCACGGCAAATTTGGGAATTCAAGGCAGAGTGCTGGCTCCCAGGAGCTTCCAGGAGAAAATGCCCCCACAGAAATTCTTATCAGGGGATATACCTATGACTGTGTTTGGATTGGATTTACTAAAGGGGAAGGCATGGTCTGGTTAGAGGGGAAAGAGATGGGTGTTCAGACTTGCCCCTGCTGCAGTCCCACTACTACAAGCAGTGCCATTCCTGCCTCCCTCTAAGATAACAAATGTGAAACCTTTGTATCTTACCCTCGGGAGCAAAGGAAAGGATTAACCCTTTCATTAGTGACTATGGGGACCAGGGACTAATTAGCCCAAGTCAGACTCCTCTTTTGCCAGTGTGTGTAAACTTAACAGAAAGTGGCAGCTGACCACAGGCTACCAGCATCTGAATGCAAGCACAGGCCCTTGAATTACTGCAGCTCCTAATATGGTTGATTTTGGCTATCCAGGAATAAGATCACCCTGTTTTTGGCAACAATCAACATGTAATATGTATTTTTTTAATAGCCCTCCTGCAAGAATCAGTCAAGGAACGGTTTGCATCAACATGGGGAGGACAGCAGTATAACTTTACTCAATTTCCCCAGGGATATTGGCATTCAATCACCCTTACCCTTTATGCTCCAGCTCAAGAACTGGCCCAAAATGTCCCAGAAGAACAAGTCAAGATTTACCAATACATTGATGATGTGCTAATTTCTTGCCCAGAGGTGAAGGCAGTGGACCAGACTGAGACAATGATAATTGCTCATTTGGAGAATATAGGACCACATATCCTGACAGAGAAGGTTCATCTCCCCTCCTGTGAAGTAAAATTCTTAGGCATCTGGTGTAAATGCCAGACAACAGGCATTCCCCCTGAGACATTAACCATATCAGACCGGGATGCTAGGAAATAAGAAGGAATTACAGCATGCCATACAACTACTGTTTTGGAGAAAATACATTCCTGATTTTTCCAAAATTTGTGGAATTATTCCCTATATGATCTGACAAAGAAAAGGGCTGTTTGAGATTGGATACAAGTCCATGAGGAGGCTTTGAAACTGCCTGTATTTGAAGCTGGGACATACCAAGCTCTAGGGCCCCAACATCCCACAGACCCCTTGCATACTGAATGGTGTTTTGGCATCCATGGGTTATCAACTCGTATGTAGCAATAAGGGCCCAAAAGGCCTAGACATCCTATTGAATTCTATTCCAAAAGCTTCAAAGATGGAGGAAAATTATATTCACCTTGGGGCTTTCTGTAGTAAGCATAGCTTTACAGGAGGCAGACAAAATAATTAAATGCCAACCCATTGTGTTAAGAAGCCCCTCTTCAGGTGTTAAAAGCAGTAACAGCAGGTACTCCACCCACTCCAGAGTGGCCTAATGTAAAACTGTCAGAAAGTGGTATGTACACATAGAACTCCACTGTTATGACCATGATGTTAAAAAAAGCCCACCAAAAGACCTTCCAATACAGGGAGTAACAAACTGACTCTGATGGGCTCAGTATGAGTTACCCCATAGAAACGACTCCCCTATTTATCTCCGAGATGAAATGGTTCAGTGATGGCTCCTCCAAAAGAGAAGGCAAGATATGGGAATATCAAGCAGTCACTCTGCATGTTGACTCCAGGGATAGGATAACCACAGTGGGAAGGCACTACCCAGGCAGGCAAATCTATAGCAGTGTGCAGTTCTATAAAGAATGAAGCTGAAAACATTGACCCCCACTATGTCTATATTGACTTATATGCAGTGTTTAAGGGATGCACAGAATGACTCCCTCTCTGGGAGCAAAATGAATGGGAAGGGAATTGACTTCTAACATGGCAAAAATAAGTGAGAGAAAATATTTCAGACTGCTTGAAAAAAGACCAAATATATGAGGTGGGTTACTGCATATCAAAATGGAGATAACCCTGTCAACTCCTCAATAATCAAGTTGACTCTCTTGTCTTGCAGTGTCAATTACCCCCGACAAGGACAGAAAGGATAGCCTCCCTTTGTCAACAGAGCTGGGAGATAAGTGGAAGACACTACTGGAGTGATTCCATATTAAACAAGGCAGTCCAGAACAAAAGATTTGTTCAGGGAAGCCCACAGCAGGGGTTGGCCAGTGAGCTGAGAACTCTGTACCACAACCACTTTACTGTGTAGTCAGTGCCACTTGTGCCTGGATCACCACCCCTTGCATGATCCACCTCTTAACCCTGAAGAACAGGAGATGGTTTTGGGAAATATAGAAAATTCATTATACTATTCATTTTAACAAATCTGAAGGCAAAAAATATATATTAGTGGGAGTGGAAGTTGAGTCTGGACTAACTCAAGCAGAAGCCCCCAATCAAGCCACAGGCAAACCAACACTTCTAAGACTAACTACTGGGCTAGATGCCAGAATTAAGACAGTTATGAAGCATAATAGTTCCCTGAAATGCAGATTGGTGTCTTTGTTCAGATGACAAGAATTTATCATGAACATCACAACAGAAGCAGATTTCTGGGTTATGACAGGCCCTCAATATAATTTTTATGAGTTTAAGCTTTACACTAGCTGCACTACCTCAGATAGCTGTGAGATGATGTGAAAGCCCATGCCAGCACACATTGATGGCCAGTGATATAATTAAGGAGGGGGAATTGCTATTGCTAAACACACTGAAAGAATGAATCCCCTCTTTGTCTCTTGTCAAGCGGAGAGACTAAAACTGTAGAATTAACAGACCAGCCATCTCACCTAGTGTCTTGGAGAGGGTCCTTTCTCCACTTCCTCCACTCCCTAAAATAATAATTCCTGTTGGAGGCATCAGTTACCAGCAACACAAAGGCAAGTCTGGCCCCTTTTACAGGATAGCATCACATCTTCAAGGGTGACAGTGGCTGAGATTAGAACAAGGGCTAGGAACAGCCTTTGCAGGTGTTTCTACAGAAAAGCAGGTGCAGTCTGCAGGCTGAGCCACTGTAAAGGGAGATCTCCAGTGTCAAGCACACTCAGGGAAGATGCCTTAGGGCTGATCTACAAGCATGTATAGGGTGATCAGAGCCACACCAAAGTTTCCTATTCCACTGTCTTCTCCAAAATACCCTGTATGCAGACACAGGGAGCGGATGATGCAAAACTAGTGCATTCAGCTTTTTTACCAGAAGTGTAGGAAAATTCTGGAATACACCAGAAGTGTATGACAGAAGTGTCAGCTCCCTTAGCAGCAGACTTCCATCTGCTTTACAGCAATGTGATGCACCTGCAATGGACACTTAAGGGACTGAAAGGATACCAAATTCTGGGAGAAAAAAACTGCTAAAGCTGCTCCTCCAATTCTAACTCAGGATGCTGACACTGTAAGAGAGGCCTTGGGAGAAAAAAAAGTTCACTCCCACTTCCTAGTTGTATTGATTGGTGTGTTTTATCACAGACTTTCAGTACATCCTGAGACTCCTATGTTGTTGCACAGTCACCTGGTTTTGGGAACACATGCAGGATGCTTGAAAATTCCAATTATTTATCCAGAAGAGCAGATTACTGCAGCCACTGATAGCAGGAGGATTTGCAAGAACAGTGGCAGAGTAATAAATACTGCATCAGTTACTGAGGGTTCTCAGTGCAAAAAGAAAGAGAGTGGAAAAAAGAGATGTTACATGCGAGTACAGTAAGAGGAAAAAAGCTGAAAAGTCTCAAAAAAATAGTTTGAGGAAAATTTTCAAGAGATCAATTTTGTTGTTAAAAAGACTAAAGCAATAGATTAATTTTAAGCAAAGTCATTTGGATCAATCCAATGTAAAGGGACAAGAGTTTCTTTTTAACATGTGAAAATGTTCTAAGAGATGTATTTTAATAAATGTATTAAAAATGTTTGGGAAACTTAAGAAAAATACCCTCAAAGGAGTATATACCTTCAAGGAGTTAAAATGTAGGCGGGGTGTTCTTAAATGCATTAACATTTATATGAAATGAAAGTTCAAACAAGACCCTTCAATCTTATATATGATTCAAGCCAATAGAGAAATAAAACCCTGCTATGTTAACAGGAGTCATTGGTTTCACTGGGATTGCAGCAAGCCTCATTATAGTCCTACTTTAAATTAAAGTTGGACTTGCAAACTCAAATTACTACCTTTATTTGAGGAGGATTTCTTAAGCTGTATTGAAATTCAGCAGACAAAGATGAATGCTGCTTTCCTGACTATCTCCCACTTTCTCAATTTTCATGTGCTTCAGATCATCTCACAGATAGCTAATCACTGATCTGCATCACTCTGCAGCTACCTGCAGGTTTATTTCTGCCTGTTCCTGTGCCAGATTACTGATCTGTTTTGTACTGCTAGTAGACAGTTCATAATACAGTACATAATTCACCATATACAGTATATAATTCACCTTTCTCCATCTTGGGTCTGGAGCATAAAAGTCTTCTGACTCTGAAGGAATTAACCTTTCTTTTGTCAGTCTGTTAGAGCACCTCAGCTGATGTTATAGCACAAACAGAAGAATTACATTTCTCATAATAAATGCACAGGGGATGGGATCAGCCACGGTGATGGTAGTGATTTACTTGGGGCTGCTGGTTCCTGACGTTTTCACTGGTGCCAGGGAAACCCCTCTCAGAGGGCTCCATTAGCATCTTGGTGCAAATGAATACTGCCTGGCCCTCAAGGTCACTGATAAGGAATATATACACTGATAAGGTACTTGCACCAGTACCCACCCAGATTTCAGCTGAAGTGGTTGGAAAAGTATGGGGAGGTTGGAGAAGGAGGAATAGGAGACATAAGTTATTGTAATTTTTTCTTGTCCTCCCTGTCCTGTTGTTGTTGGGCAGGGGACAGTTCCAAGGTTTGTGAGTGCTGGCCTTTCAGGCACTTGGCTTCATGGTTTCTCACAGAAACCTGGAGTTTCCAGCTGGCATAAAAAGACCGTGAGAGCAGCTCAGACTTTTTCCACAGGCTTTATTATCGTCCGTGAAGGGGTCAGGCTACAGATCCAAAGATGGGGGATCACACATGTACTTTTATAGGGTTTGGGGGGATCACAAGTAAACCAATGGAAAACAGGGTCAACATATTTTAGCCAACTACATTATCTTTCTTTCTTTGGGACAATCAATTATAAAGAATCAAACCTAACCAATAATATTCTAAAAAGATAAGAAGAAGAGCTTGCATTTTCTCTAACATGACTCATTCTAAGCAAGTAGTTTTTCTTATCTCAAAGGAAGTTCCAGGAGGCCCTCACAGGGATGTCTGCAGAGGGATTCGTCTCCTCTACAAGTTATTCCCCTGTTTTCTTTATATATTTTTTCCTGTAGCTTTTGTGATAGATTTGGTCTTCAGTGCTCTGGTGACTAAAGTATAACGCTGTATAAAGTCTTGGAGACAGAAAGTATGTTATTCCTTTTATTTGATTGTTGCTCTAGCAAAATGTAAAGAAATCTACAGTGGGTGGTGTTTTTTCTTTAAATACTTAATTGAAAGTCATTGCCAGGATCACAGCATTCAGCTTAAAGTACTAAAGGTTAGACTACCTATTTAAAAGCCTGACTTGTCCAGCAACTTTTTAATAGACTAGAAAGCCAATCTGATGACAACAACACGCAGCTTATGTTCTGTGTAGGATCAAATCCATTCCAGTTTCTTCTCTCTGGAAAAGTGGAAACAACAAAGTAACAGATACATCGTGTTACTTTAAGTGTGGCTAGGCTTTGATCACATCAGCCCAACTTACAAAACTAATTGTGAGCTCAGTAAATAACAATCCATACTGCACAAGTAGAACTTGAGTTACTATACACATTTCAGGCCCCTTTCCACATTCAGTAGATGATTAGCAGGATGCTGCCTGGAGCTACTGGATTTTCCCAGTTTCCAGCAAGCAGCCTCATGGCACCAAGCCTGCTTGTGTACTCAGCACAGCAATTTGGTTCCAGGGCAAAATGTTCAACTTCCCCACATCAGTGGGTTTGTGCATCTTATGACCAAATTAATTTTCACGTGTTACAATATGCAGTACTTCCTCCTTATTCAAGAATGATTTGCAATTAATCTTTGTCCTGCAGACTCCAAAAAATCCATGTCACAAAGAAGCCTGAACTAAAGAACAGATTCTCTAGTGCTTAAGAGCAGGCAGAAATTCACACTGCATTCTTCCTAACCATTAAAGAAATCAATAGCACCCCCTCCTATTTGCACTGACATCTTTTCATAAAACTCCAAGGAAATTCATTATGTTTGCAGCATCTATTCTCACAACTTATGCTGAATTTGCCTGATGAGCTCAGAAGATTTTGGGGCCAATTTAAATAGACAAAATACAATCCTTTGCAGAAACCAGGCTAAAAAGGGCACCTAAGGGATTACTAATACTTACCTTATTTATAGTCTTCCTTTTTTGGACCCAATTTTGGCTTTGCCAACTGACTACATTAAGAAAAAGGACAGAGGAGAAAAGAATAGCTGAATTAGATGTATTATACACAATTCTTATATTGCATTGCATTGCGCACTTCCCCAAGACTGGGGGAGTTCACCAGGTTTATAACCTGGTGCTCTACATCATGCAAAGAAAAGCCTGTGGGCCCCAAAGAGGACCCAGACTCTGAGTCTGCTGTGCACTATACACACACAGTTCTCAGAGGACAGACATTTCCTAACCATAATCTTGATGCTCCATAGGGCAATTAGTACCTCAGTCGCCTAAGAGGAGGAGAGATCTCAAAGGAGCTCTGAAGAAATACACAGGTTTTATGCAAGCAGTCTTCTACTAGAGAAGAGTGATTCTGGTTTTAAGAGACTGGTACTGACATTAACCTACTCATATTCCCCTGTGGAATTTTAGCTATAGATTTGCCATGACATGACTCATTGTGCATGCTTTCTCTTTTCATTGCATAAATTAAACAGGAATTGAACACCTAGAAACAGAATACCTCATAAAATGTCAACTGACATTTACCCTTAGTATTTCCACTTTTTGTCAAAGCTAGAGTTTAAAATGGATGCTGTACTTTTTCATTGATCTTAGACAGTGTTCACTGAAATATTCAATGTTGTCAGAGAAAAATTCCTAGGAAAAGAAGCAAGAACATATTTATGTGAACAATGTATATTGACTCTAATCACACTTTAAGTCCAGCCATACCCAGGGCTTCTGAGAACCAGCTGGGACACAAGGATGTTTGTGTTCTGCCAAACTCCTATACCCTTAATGCAGCAGAAAAACACCTTGTCCTGGGAGTAAAGTCTAATTAGCAGTTTTTTCCCTGTCTCTCTTCCATTTATAATAGCATTGAGAGGGACATTAAAAGATTTCTTCCAGAAGGGTGGCATTTACCCACAAAACCCAAAGGGAACTGAAGATAGACTTTTCCATGGCTGTTGATCTTGTTCACATCAGTGTTTCTACAAGCAGGATGATGCTATTCACATTTACTATGTAAGGAAAGCTCTGATGGCCATGGGACAGGGCTTGTTCAATTTAGAATCCAAAGTTTCACAACAAGTACACCAAACTAACTCTCATGCTGAAAGTGGCAGAAGCCAGAGTAGATTCTTCTACTTTTCCATGGTAATGCTACCAAGGCATAACATAAATCAGTGATGGAGAAGATGATAGAAGTGTGAACAAGTACACGAGGACTACAAAGATGTGAGAGGGTTATACAGGGAGAAAATTAAAAGGCCAAAGTTCAAGTAGAATTTATTTTCATTAGGGTCATAAAAGGCAAGAGGAAATGTTTTTACAAATGTATCAGCAACAAAAGGAGTACTACAGAGATTCCCCGTCCTTTATTTGCCACAAAAGGAAACACAGAGACAGCAGACCTCATGGTACTCACCCCCTAATCTGGAAGACAGGGACTGGAAGTAGAATGCAGCCCATATAATCCAGGAGGAAACAGTGATCTGCTACACCACTTTGGGCTCTAATGGGATCCACCCAAGGGTACTGAGGGAGCTGGCAGAAGGACTTGCCAAGCCATTCTCAATCCTTTACCAGCAGTCCCAATTAACTGGAGAGGTCCCAGTTGACTGGAAGTTGACAAATGTAATGTCCATCCACAAGAAGGGTTGGAAGGAGCCTGCCAGAAACTACAGGCCTGCCAGTCTGATCCTGGTTCTGGGGAGGGTCAAGGTCCGGGTCATCTTGAGCACCATGACATTGTGGGATGATAGGTTGAAAGGAAAGTACAGAAGGCAATCTCTCTCAAAGAATTACTTCTGTACTAATTACTGAGAGCGGAAGCATCTGTGCCTGCCCAATGAGTTTGGGTGTAATAAAAGAGTGGGTTAGCTGGCTACTACTTATCATCCAAGTTAGAGCTTGAGAGTCTGCTGGGGTTTGGAGTCTGCTGGCTGTGATGTGACGAGGTAAGGGACAGATAAGATAAGAAGATGCTGTGTGAGGGATAGTTGGCCCTGTGGGGGTAAGGCAGCTGGGAAAGGGACAGATTGGGGTTTAGCCAGTTATGCAGAGGGGAGAGGAGTCAGAGCTATGTGGACCTGCCTATGAGGGAAGGAGCTGGAGTTGTTGGCAAGTACATTGAAAGAAGGCATGAAGAGCTTTCTAAATAAAGGACTGGTGGTGATGCCAGTCCAGTCTTGACATAACTGCAATATGAGAACATACAAGACAACCATGGGTTCAGGCTCAGCCAGTGTGGGTTCATGTAATGTAGGTGCTGTGCTGCTTGATCAATTTGGTCTCCTTTTACAACTTGGTTTTTGTACTTGGTAGATGAGGACAAGGCTGTGGATGTTTTCTACTTTGATGTTAGTAAACTCTTTGATACTGTCTCCCCGGCATTCTCCAAAAGAAACTGCCATTGCCTGCTCATGACTTAGACTGCAAAAGCAAAGCCACAGTTTTAAAGTAGATTCCACGATCCTTTAAAAGGGAAAAAAACCCACCAATCTACCACCCCAAGGATTTCTTCTTTCTTAGTTCAGTAATTTTGAAAATGATGGATTAAAAAAAAAAAAAACTGATCCATGCAACTGAAACTTCTGGAAGTGTTCCAGGGGAAGAAAACAGAGTCCATGACAAGTCTCACTCCAAGGCAGGGAGTTGGATTTGGTCTGTGCTTCCCATGGAAATGCAAGACAGTTTGGAAAGAACTGGAATATAAGAGAAGAATTTTAGTTTTTGAAAGCTATGTTAAAAACACTGAACTCCTGCAAGATGAATGATTGAGTCATCAAAGCAGGAACACTTAGATGCAGAAAGCATGGGCTACTTGACATCCTTTACCGTCATGTAAGTCATCTCTTTTTTATTAAGGTAGACCAAGATTATAAAAAGTTTAAGTAACACTTTCACCAAATTAGATTGAGTTTTAATTAAGCACAAATTAGGCCTGATTTCTAAAGAGTTTGTTTTTTAAGGCTTTTAAAGTAGAACACAGAAATACTTGACTAAAGAGTATTTCACAAGTACTTCAGGCCAGCTAAAATGCACTTAGAGGTTATATATATTTTGTGTCAAGCCCTGGTCCTGATGCCTTTTTGGCATCAAAATAGGGGCACTCTGTGTGACCATTATTAAAATAAAACCAAAGCAATGTTTAAGTTAATCTTCATGAGAAAACTTTTCAGGTAAGAAACTGAATCAAAATAAACCAGGAAGGGGAAGAACAAATAAACCAGCAAACGCTGAGGTGATGCAGAAGGATTATATTCCCAGGGGTGCGGGCAAAAAAAAAAAAAAAATTGGAAGGTTTCAGTCCACAGCAGGAATCAGAATTAATACACTTTAGAAGAATTCCATGCTGTTCTCTTGAAAAGAAAATAATTGTTGTCCTGAAACGGGTTTTTTCCCCCAGTGTGCAAAACACTGATCCAAACAAAGAAGAGGTATTTGATTTATTGGCAGTTCTGTGCAGAAAAGGGTGGCAGGCAGTGACTCCACAAAGCCAGCATACTGACTATCAAAACTTTGTAGATGCTAATGTTGATTGGCTCCCAATTACATAGACATCATATTAATTAATATTCAAGCTTCTATTGGTTGAATTATTCTCTTGTTTCTTATACTAATTAGCCTACAATGCTCAATCTTCTTACAAGCTGGTGCCCACTTTTCTTCAGCTGACGCCTTCTCTTCTTCAGACAGATCTGTTCTTGATCCAGTGGGCATGATCTGCTACTGGAATTACGTAGTTTAATAACTTTGCTTTGTTTTGTTCTCATAATCTGGCATTATATTGGTAATTTCACCAAGTGTAGCTGGTTCAGCACTCTCTTATGTCTGGTTTCAGTTATGTAATTTGTTTCTTTCTTCTATTTTTCTTTTCTATAGCTGCTACAATTAGTGAGCCATGCTAAATCTAACTTATCTATTTGGGAGCCATACACAAACATTAGAGTATGTCAAGTACACTGCAGATGGGTATCACAGCCAACTGAGGGCTGCAATTTCTTTCTTCATTTCCTAAGAAAACAAAACAAAACAAAAAAAAAGACAAATTAGGATTCAGTGTGAATACAAGCCTGAGCACCCTGGTACCTTCTTCACCAAAAGAATCAAGAATCTGTACATATATACAAGTGTTAGTAATATTTAGCTGATACATGTGCTACCACTATCACAATGTCTTTCTAGCACCACTAGCTTCAACCATGTCCTTAGGCATCTAAAACAGAGAGCAGGCCAGAGAAACTGCAGGAATCTCTATCAAGGTGCTTTCAACAATAAAAAAGACAGTTCCTGAACAGCTACTACTGAAAGCTGGAACTGAAGCAAAAAGCAGACAGAAAATGAACAAAAATACCAAGTCCAGTCACAAGAACCCACAAGCCCTGATATAACACAAACACATCTCTCCTCATGCTAAAACATTATTTTGCTAGATGAGAGAAGGGTGCATTTTTTCAGGAATAGCCTCCTTGACTAAAGAGAAGAGATTTCTCCTTTTTTTCTTAAGGCATACCTAGAAGCATAAAGAATTTTGTGTAATTTCATGCATAAACATCTGAAAGACAAATAGATTCAAGGATCTTGAAGCTGGAGACCAAATATCCAATCTATCTAAAACAACTCAATACTGAGAATGCCTGCCTGGGACCACTGCTGCCTGTGGAAGATTTCTGCTGAGGTCTAACAACTTAGAAATCCTCTCTCAGAGGAAGAGATTAGAGAGTTGGACTCAATAGCATCAAACCATTGTAGGCAGAAAGCTCCCTAAATGTCATATTAAAGATGCTTGAGCCATGCCAAGTTAGAAAGAAAGTCTAGTGAGCCTAAGAAAAGCATGAAATTCTTGTGATGTTTGATATTTAATTTCTTTTCAAGAATGGAATGGTTGCTATCTAAGTGTTAGCGTGTGTGCCTGGCTGCAAGGGGAGAAAGATGAAGTGGCAGACTGAGAAAAGCACCTCTCCTTTCACAGCCCCCCCACTTTGGAAAAGTTCTGGAGAAGGACTAGTGGCAGACTAGCTGGTTTGAGATGCCTGTGTAGGTGGACCCATTGCTTTTTCTGCTGAAATTACCAACAATTATGCCAAATTCAACAATGGGTTTCCAGTATGAGTAGATATCTTCTAGCCTGAAACGAAAGTCTTGTAACACAGGCAACTAAGCAGTAAAGAGTCATAAATGTGAGCACATGCATAACATACACACACACATAACACCATGTGACAGAAAGTGCTGTAAGACACAAAAATCTACCTCCACTAATTCGGTTTTGTCCGGATTTTCTCGCTGTTGGTAAATGCACATGCTAAGAACAGAATATAGTTTTGCCATGCTTGATATACTGACGTTCTCAGTTGCTGTGATGACAGCAGCCAACACTTTCTGAAGAAAAAAGAAGTGGAAACTACAATTCAGAATAGGACAAGGTATGCTTTCATATATTGTTAAATAAAAGTGGTAATTCGGAGAGCTGATTAAATATCTCACAAGATTTAACAAGTTAACTACTCACACTTCAGACAAATGGAAGGTTTAAAGTCCAGACAATATTTTCTTACTCATCAATCTCTGACATCAGCAATCGTAACTGCCAATCAACTGCCTCCAGAACAGTGGGGACTGACACAATCCGCTTTGCTATAGAGTGGCTGCCACCCAAAAAGCCATGGTTGTATTTAATTAGAAATGCAATACTGGGCCCTGGAAAATCTATCTTTGGAAGCCATGCTACAGATCTTCCAGATACAGCTGTGCCAGTTGGAAACAGATGCTCCTTAGGTGTTCACCTCTACCCATTAGCTGGATGTGTACTGTGCCAAACACAAGCTAGCTCCTCCCTTTTGACTCAGGAGTGATGAACTAGCAGAATGACTGCCTGTAGCAAATTACCAGTCTGTCACACAGTCCCTTCTGTTGTGGAGATGTGAATGTGATAATCTGTGGAAATGCAACACTAACAAGCTATTGGCACCACTGCTGTTCAGTAACTATGTTGTGTGAGGTTGTGAAGATACAGCTTAAGAAAGCAGCTATGCTGAATGAAAATATTACGGCTTCACAGCTTCTTGCCATTAACTCAGTCCTGCTCAGACCAGTTAGCACAAGATTCAAGTATTTCCCTGAACTTCTTTCTATCCAGCATACAGGTAAGAGGCACAAAACCCACACAGCGTGCTTTCAGCTTCTGCAAACACAACCTGTAGGACATGACAGAGGTGCATGGCCAACATCCCCAGTGAAACTTCTTCTAATTGCTGCCACATAGGTGACTGCATGCTTTTCTATTTGTTCATCAAGTTCTACACCTATTACCAAGCAAATAAACAGAAACTGCCACCAACCAAACCAACTTAATAAACCCAAACAAATAATATAAAAAACCCTATCTCATAAAAAGCCAAGAAGATATATTTTGGTGGTTCACCCAGCTTATTGACTTCAGGAGAGTTCCAAAGATATTCTCTTGTAAAAGCATCAAGTTCCAGTGACACTCAGGTTAAGGAAACAAGTTTTCTAATAAAACATGTTCTTTGACTATAGCTTTCCCCTCACAGCTGAAAAATATATGTAAGCTGAAACATCTATAAAGACTCTACCATTTCTCCAGCTGGAAATAACTTTGGACCACATGCCATTAGCACTCTGACTCTAGAAAAACCTACATGTTTTGTCTCCATATGGAGGCAGGTGTGAGCAACAAAACCTGCTAAAATTTACTTCTTTAGGACACCAGCCTTAGAAAGCTAGTTTCACGTCTACAAATTATGTCACAGCTTAAAAATGTGATCAAAATCGTGTGGACAAGCACCTTCATCAGAGGGGATTCCACTCTGGTCATATTCTCCCCATACAGAGGAAACATCCAAACAATACTCCCTTTCTCAGACAGATAAACAGTGGCTTCTTCTGCTTTGACCAAACTTCAGGACTTCAACTACCAATTTCCCAAATATTTATCCAAGCAATATTCCCTGAAAGTCAGGTCCTTCTTTTATACCCTCTCCAGTTCAAGCAAAAGAATCTCTTTTATGCCCTGCAGCTAGGTTGACTTTTGATGCTTTCCCCAGGTATAGCCTAGGATAACAACTGTTCTCCTACAGGGGACTAGAAAAGCCATGTAACACTGTACCTGTATGAATGTAAAATTCTAACACTGGATTTTGAAAGAATTTTGGAAAAGCAGGTATTATTATTTTATCCAGGAAGTGCTTTAGGTCAACCTGCTAATTTCAGGTTTAAAGCCATAACTGCTAAAAATCAAGGTCCTTTTCTGGTGCCTAGTAAATAAAAACATGCAAAACAACCCTACCCCAATCCATCATAAAAACTGTATTAATAAATAACAGTACTAGAAGGTTATCATTGGGGTATTTTAAAATTTAACAAGCCCTATTACATTAAAAATTAGGAAGAGGACCCCGTCTTCTAAAATAGAGCAAAAGCAGTTTATACCAGCTGCAGAAACAACTGTCATAGTCCCTTACAGACTGAATTAATTTCACAAGCTATACAACCCTCTCATAAATTGTTTGAGTTAGCACTGGTTAACAATCAACTTAATTTCCAATCATAAAGAAAATGTCCTACTTCAGTATTAACAAAATTGAAGTTAGACTTACTCTGAGCTCAGAGTAATCCACATACACTCCTCGTTTTTTAGTTTTGATTGCTTTCTTGTCCCATACTTGTGGTTGCCCATCCACCTGAGAACATCCTGCAGGAAGGTGTACCTGTGAATCTGGAATTATACAAATTTAAGTCAGGATTTCTCTTAATGTGGAATAAAGTATTCAAAAAGTATCCTGTATTTGACATAGGGTACCTGTCTACAATAACAGAAGAAAATTTTAGTCAATTCATGGTGCTCAAATGCAAGTACATGAAAATGATTGACAGAGAATTATCACCAAAGCAAATACTGTATTAGCTGTTAACTTACAGTAAAAGAGTTTTATATGCAGAATATCCTTACCTGCATTGTTTTTTGATGCAGGAGGTTCAGCAGCTTGCCTCATAATCAAGTCCTCATAAAACCCTTTTCTTTCAGCACAGGTAGGTCGCGGGATATTGAAAACTTCTCCACGATTAGCATTAAACAATGTTTTTATCTAGACCATGAGAAGAAAAGAGATTTCAGATATAAAGCCACAAAATTTTATTTTCTATTCCAAACAAATGACTGCATTTCTAAATTACACTGAATACTCCTCTAGATAAAACAAGCTATTAGAAGTTAATATCTTGGTCTAAACGGCTAGATTTTCATTGAACTGGAGACTAAAATATCTTCTCTAATCAACCTTCTAGAGTTTAAGATCCACGGAAAAAAGTATGATAACTCAATCAGAAAGGGGTAACATTCAGACCCCAAATACTGCTCATTGTACATTTACCTGGCCTGATGTCCTTTAGCTTGAGTATTTATGACAGCCACAGAGGGAAGAGGCAGGGGTCAGCAGACAAGCGCCAACTTTTTGGTATTATGGGTTGTTTCCATTATTTTAAATTTTAGAAGGAACTTACTAATTTTATTAAAATTTCTGTTACTTAGACAAAATAATCATAGCAGCATATTAATATTTTAATCACCTTCCTTTGATGAACACTCAGATTCTAGAAAGCATAGCATATGTTCTTAATTAATTTTCTTAAGAAATACAACTAAAAATCAATTTCCAGTTGCTTAAACAGAAGTTAGTCCTTAGCTTTTTAATTTGACAAGTTTCCACCTAGATGAAGAAAGAAATTGATTTTTTTGTGAAATAATTTAAATTAGAAATTACATTCTATCACTAACAGTGTGACCACAGTACTTTTTCAGTAAAAATGTTTTCAGAAAAACAAGCTTTTTCTCAGCTACCTTTCAAGCACCGTGTATTCTACACTAAGTACACACCAAACCATCTTGAAGCTACTGAACTCGTTGTCTGAAGTGTATCTATATATCTGTCTAGTAAGCACAAGTGTGTTAAAAGGGAGAAGAAGTTGGGTCAAAGTCAATCTCTTTACTCAGAAAACACTTAGACAAATGCTTTCAGCATTGTTTTGTCTAAGCAATTTAAAAGACAGGGTTCTGGTGCCTGACTAATAAGAGCATAAATCTACTTAAAAGCAGCACAGTATTCCAATGTTTCAAGGAGTTGTAAATTAACAAGAAACTGAATAACAAAGAAAGAAAACTGTTGACAGAAATACCTCTTCAGGGAGATCTTCATGTGGCACATCAGATGTTGCAAGGAGCAAAACTGGAGCAAAGTATGGAATGCTATTGAGTAGTCCTGTAAAACCAGCTTTCAGTGTAGGTCCAACAGCCTCCCACCACGAAGGGATTTGTGGGATATAAATGATACTTGGTGCTGTTCTTTGAGCTTCTCGTATCAACTGGTAAAATGAAAGCTTGGATAAGAAAACTACATCATGTAGAACAGGCCCCTAAATAACCGTACATCAGTCAAACTATCTTGTGAAATAAGAGTGCATAAAGACAAGACATCAAGACAAACCAATAAATTAACAACTTCTTAGCAATAAGGTAACATTTTCACTTTGACTCAAATATAGACATTGTTATGCAGACGGAAACAGAACTGAATCAGATTTCAAAACTACTTAGGGGTAAGGTAACTCCTAAAGAGCCTCAAAACTCAGATGATGTGAGGATGTGCCTGTAAAATCAAGACTAGCCCTTCAGCAAGATGTGATAGCCTGGAGAAATCGCTACACAACTGCAACTGCACCATTCCCAGTTCAGTGTGGGCCTATACCCCACATTAGACTGCAGTACAGCCTGAACAAAGACCTATGTGTAAAGATGAGAGCTAACACAATAAAAGAAGCTTGGTCAGAAATAACTTCGCATTTTATAAGAGGTGACCAGTCCTTAGCCTGCCTGAAGTGCTAAATCGCTCAGAGCCTCTCATTCCTCTCATTATCAAAGTATCCATCAGACCACATGATGTGCTTTGAAAGACCACAAACCACTGCCTAGAGATGGCACCACAATCACAGAAAAGGGCACAAATCTACTGCATGAAAGAAAGAGCAACAGTCCTTTCACATGACAAATTCCTCCATACACTATTTCAGAGTAACAATACGCAGGGAGCTCCTGTCACAAGATAGAAAATGTGGTTTATCCATGTAGTAGACAGGGTATTTATATAGCCATAGGTGCAACCATGACATAAGAAAAAGAGAATTGCTCCTTCTGCGTGGCAAACCAGTATCCAGTCACATGATGTGTCTGTCCTGACTTGTACAGCTCTAAAATGCTAATAAAGATAAAAATATTTTAATACAGCAATACCAAGTAATTAAATTGATTTCCTGCCTGAAGGTTAAAAATCAAAACTGCAGTAATCTGCTTATATTTATTTTTTCTAGTTAAGGAACACACATCAGTTTGCACACTTAAGCATTCCCTGAATTGCAATGCTTTCATTGCATTTCACTGCAGCAGTACAAACTGTATATGTATAGTCAAAAAAACTTCTTTTCACAAAAACTCTGGCTGCCCCACATATACAATAAAAAAGAAGGTTACAAAAAGTGTATGATGCCATCAGGCTGATGCAGAGCCAGCTACTGGGAGCACAGAGATTTAAGAAGCAACAAAAACAACTTTCTGGATCCCATCAAGACCAGGAGGACTACTTTCCACAAAGAGGGGCTTATTAGCAGCACTTCCCATCTTCCCAAGCTGCTAGCAACATCCTCCCTCTTTCATTTCAAATAGAAATGAAACATGGCTATGTACAAATGTCTCTATACAGTATCATTTAATCTACAAGAAAACTGCATTTTCAGACAGTAAACACAAAACAGCAAATCCGAATCAGGCCAACTCCACTAACAGTGAGTTGTGCTTATTTCACTAGTTTAAATACAATTCAAGAATCCTATGAGATCAATCAAAAAATCCAAAAAAGATACCTGTGAACATGTTTCTTCCTGTGATGTGGTGCTAACAAACAAGGTGGATAAATCTAGTGTATAAGCTGGAAACTTTTCCAGGGCATGTAATACAGCAGGTGCCAAATCAAAAGCCTGCCCACATCCTGGCTCTTCAACTAGTAAGAACCGTGGCCTGAAAGACGTTGGCTGGTAAGAAGAATTTCTACAACAATAAGAAGAAAACAAGCTTTAAAAAGAGTGATGAAGAGGCTCACAGATGTTAAATACATTTCTCATACTTTTGTGGTTTTTGTAAATATGCTCCATGTTCTACCAAACAATAAACTGGTCTGTGATTCTGCAATCAAGAAGACCAGTCTGTTTATCAAAGTCTGTTTTCTCAAAAACTGGCATCACTCTTCTGCTAAAAAGTCCTGCTGCCAGGTCCCAGCATGTCTATTATTCCTTTTGCTGAGTTAAGTAACAGTTCTTAAATCCCACAGGGGGACTGTCCAGGCAAATACATACAAAAAAGCAGGTCAGTAACCTCACACGGGGCAAAATAACAACTCTCAGGGCACAAACAAGTCTGGGTCTCTTCACTGCCCATACACAACCATTATCAGCTTGTCTTAACTTTAAGTCAGATCCCTACCCCTGTCAAATTTAGCTAAAATTTGGCCACAGTTCCTGGAGATGGTGGGAAGAAAGGGGCAAAACCACATTTCTACGAAAAAAGCTCATGTGGGTACTGAAACACATTATTTGTATCTCAAGAAGAACATGATTTGATTGCTTAAATTATAGCACTACGCTAAATATGTATAAGATTTATATTCATTTTCTTCAGTCATTCCAGTGGTTTCATCTTTGACTTGTGTCAATTTCTTAGTCATCTTGCTTTACTTGCATGAAATACACTTGTGAAGAGGTTTGTGCATTTTCCCACCACATTACTATTGTACCTTTACTTGGTGAAGTCAAAGATCCTAAAGACCTAACCAAGCTCAGCAAGTCGTATTTTCTGGGCAGAACAGACATAGGAAGGGAGAAAAATATCTGACAATAATCTATTTTTAAAACTATTGAACTACATTATTTCCACAATTAAAATGTCAAAAGATAACAGAAAATCTGTAGGGTAAAGGTAAAAAAAATGCAGACATCATTTAAATTTCTCTCACAGTGATTTAACAAACAAGTTCTTGATTTTGTTTCTGATATATAATTTGCTACTGGTTCAACCATCTTGGAAGGTAGAAGGGTAAAAGATGGCTACATAAATCCATAGAGGTTTTTTAAGCTAAAAGGACAGAATGAGCTTTTTGGGGGTCTTGATTCTTTGAAGGAATACTATGGATTAAACCAACATGTTTTAATAAACAGTTTGACTTAGTAAAAGAAGCCTGTAGTCAGAACAGTTAGATCTAGTACCCAGTTGGATCTTCACAGTTGAGTTCTTGCAAATATTGATCACCTTCACACCCCTTAACTCCTTCATCTAGCAACCCTCACATATCTACATAACATGCCACAGATGCAGCCATCTCAAAAATGTCACCATAAAGAGCATAAACCTGTACCTGCTAAAAGTGCGGAATTCTGCCTTTTTGCTGTCAGGCCTCTTTTCAGAGATTGATGGTAAGTCATCATCACTGTCAAACACATCATTCCCTAAAATAGCATTTAAAGACAAGAGAAATTTGTTATCTTCACTGAATAGTTCATATCTGGCTCTTGTTTAATACACCTTTGAAATCAGTGCTGAAAACCATTTCTCTTGCATTTTGTTGTTTGAATGCTTTTATCTGAAGAGTACACCCTACCACAGATCTAAGAAGATCGCACAAGTTTTTACAAAGTTGTCCTATGTCCTATGATTTGCAGCAGATATTATCTCTCTATTGACAAACACTTGGGAGGTTTTTCCTTAGAATAAAGATGATCAGGAACAACTTCTGTAGTTCCTAGATACCAGAAAAAAACTTTCTCCCCGCATTTAAGCATTTCTTTACTATATTAGTAATAGTTATTTGCTATATCAGCAGACAAAGGAAGGGTTACAGACTTCACTTATGTGGACGTCCATAAAGTTTTTGGCAAGGTCCCTCACAGTGTCCTCTTTAAATTGGAGATGGATGGATGTGATAAGAAAGTGGTTGGATGGTTACATCAACAAGGTAGCAATTAATTGCTCAGAGTTCCAGTTGACATCAGTGACAAGCAGTGTCCCTCAGGGTCGCTAATGGGACTAGTGTTATTTAATATCTTTATTTATAACATAGATGAGGGAATTGACTGTAACCTCAGTAAATCTGCTGATGACAACAAGCTGAGTGGTCCAACTGACACACCTGAAGGACAGGATGCCACCCAGAGGGACCTGGACCAGCTCAAGACCTGGGACAATGAGAATCTCATGAGGTTCAACAGGTCCAAGTTTAAGGTGCTGCACCTGAGTCAGAGCAATCCCCAGTATCAACACAAGCTGGGGATGAACAGATCAAGAGCAGCCCTGTTGAGAATGACTTAGGGTTGCTGGTGGCTGAGAGGCTGGACATGACCCAGCAATGTCTTCTTGCATCCTGGAAAGCCAAATGTGGCCTTGGCTCCATCCATGACTGCATTGGCAGCAGGCTGAAGGAGGGGATTCTGCCCTTCTGCTCTGCTCTGCTCTGCTCTGGTGAGACCCCCACCTGCAGTGCTGCATCCAGCTCTGGGGTCCCAGCACAGGAAGGACATGGACTTGTTGGAGTGAGCCCATAGGAGGGCCACCAAGATGATGAGAGGGATGGAGCAGCTCTCCTATGAGGAAAGGCTGGGAAAATTGGGTTTGTTTAGCCTGGAGATGATGAGGCTTCATGGTGACCTCCTTTTGGCTTTCCAGTGCCTGAAGAAAACCTAAAGATGGAGAGGGACTCCTTACAAGAGCATGTAGTGAGAGGAAAAGGGGGAAAATGTTCAGACTGAAAAAAATTTAAACTGGATATTAGGAAAAAATTCTTTACTGTGAGAGTGGTGAGGCATTGAAACAGACTGCCCAGAGAAGTCAGAGATGCCCAATTCTTGGAAGTCTTCAAAGCCAGGCTGGATGGAGCTCTGAGCAATCTGATCTTGTGGAAGGTGACCCTGTCCAAGGCAGGGGGGCTGGAACTAGATCACCTTTAAGGTCCTTTCCAATGCAAATCATTCTACGATTCTACGGTTTGGGAAGAAGTGCCTCATATGTGAAACCTTAGATTCATCTCTGAAATGATTAACAGGATGTGAGCTACTGTCAGTAACAGGGCTCCAGTAGAGGACTCATAGTTCTTCACTGCATATTGTAAGGCACACACAGCTCCGACTCTGCACACACAAAGTATGAAATTGTACTGTCATTATGGCTGAGAAGTTTGTGTATTTTTGTTGCAGAAATCAGAAGTTTTTGCTTTGGCAGTATTTTAAACAATTAGATGTTATTGTAATACCTTGGTTCTTCTTAAGTGCAAGCTTTGCATGGGGAAATGCTCTCTGCAAGGCTTGTAAAATTCTTTCCAGGGTGTTTTCTAACAGCGGCTTTGAAATAGCTGGTAGTGCTCTCCCAGGTGAAGCCCCAGCTCTCTGTGATGCTGGAACAATCTTCTGCATGGCTGTGGCAAAATCCTTTGCTGTTACTTTAATCGATCTGGCATCTATCTTCAGTCTTTTGTCACTCTCATGTATCTGCGGATAGCGGCGGCGCAAAGCACAGAGCCCAGCTTCAACACATAAGGCTTTAATATCAGCACCACAGAAACCTAACAAACAAAAAAGAACCACACATTACGCCAATGTATATATGTGTTATATTGGTTAAAAACTGTCTAGATGGCTGGGCCAAGAATGTTGGTGAATGATGCTAATCCAGTTGGCAGAGAAACGCTTGGTTCCCCAAGGCTCAGTACTAAGTCCAGTCCTTTTTAATATTTTAAGCAATGATGTGGATGAGATGATTGAGTACACCCCCAATAAGATTGTGGGCAACACTACATTGGGTGAGAGTGTTGATCAGCTGGAGAGCAGGAAGGCTCTGCAGGGGGATCTGGACAGGCTGGATCAATGGGTATGAGGTTCAACAAAGCCAGGTGCCAGCTCCTGCACTTCAGCACAGCCCCATGCAGTGCTACAGGCTGGGGGCAGAGTAGCTGAACACTGCCCAGGGAAAAGGATCCACACTACTTTCAAACCCACCAACACATTTCTCAGCCAGGTCTTCAAGTAAGTTGTCCGATGGCTTCAGGGTCCAGTCTCGTGTATGAATTTTGAAAATTTCTAATCTTGCCTAGAAACAAAATGGTTGCATTTTAGTTCACATTTAGTTTATTCTTAAGAAAACAGCCCCAACACAAAACCCCCAAACCTCTCACATTAGTACAAATACTTTTCCTGTCTGTTAAACTTCTAAGTATTTTAAATGTCAGTTATTAATCTACTCTCTGCTTCTTCAAGCAGGAAATTTAATCATTCTTAAATTCTTACATCAAAATCTTGTGGGGGATGCATTGAAAAAAAAGACAGGTGCATCTTCTATAAAAAGTGAGTTCCATAAGTGTGAGACCTAAAGATTTTGAAGAACAAATTGTAGTAAAGCCTCATCTGCAAATAGATATTTTTCATCAAAGAAAATTCTCTCAAATTTAGCAAAATTCCACAGTGACGGTTTCAGTAGTTCAACGAATTTGCTTTTCTGCCAGCCCATTCAAAGAAAACAGTCCTAGTCCATTTAAAATTGCTACAGTTTCTACCAAGAACAAAAATTATGACTCAAACTACTGTCGCTCATCCAGAAAATGTCAAACATTGCCCATTCTTATCTCAGATCCTAGCAAGACTTTCAGTGAAGTATATCTTGGTACACAGAATAATTATTGCATACTTCTAGAATTCTTCCACAGCAGGGAATTTTGTATTACATTTCTTTCATGGTACCTTGTCTCTTGTTCCTGAGAGCAGATAAATACTGGATACAAATGTTTGTGCTAAATGCCCTGTTTCATGCACTTTTACTAGCCTTCAATCCAATTAGCCTTTTATCTTTGCTCCAGAAAGTGCCAAGAAATATCAGTGATAGCCAGAGAAAAAAAACACAAAAGCAGGGTTACAGTTTTGCACACCATCCCTCTCCCAGCCATCCCCAACCCCAATATTTTTGGTTGTTATAAAACAAATTTCTTCATTGTTTAGCTATTGCCACTGAACTCAAAGTGCTACACCTGTGCAGTGTACTATTTTGTCCAAGAGAGAAGCAACTACTTGTTGGCATCACCTTAATCCTATATATATTCAGTACCAGGTTTTCCCTTCAGAGTACAATGGAATGGCTGCAGATATCTCTCTTGTGTCCAAGCTGTACACTACAGATGGAGACTTGCACTGCTCCACGATGCTGCCCTGTTACAGGGGTTTGTTTTAAAGGTGGACTTTGCCACTTAAGTTGAAGGTCTGACCTCTTTGTTTGGCAAGTTGAAGAGGAATTCTCGTTCAAAGCGCCCAGGTCTTCGTAAAGCAGGATCTATAGAATCCAGTCTGTTGGTGGCTCCTATTACCACAACCTCTCCTCTGCTGGCTAAGCCATCCATAAGTGTCAGAAGTGTCCCCACAACAGAGCTAACAGAAAAATGTAATTTTCAATCACTGGCTTAGCAAATTTTCTTCAGTCCCACATAACCTTCTCCACTGATCCTTCAAAAAGGACAAGTTTTTATTGACAAGATACTGATCAGTGAAAGAATTGTTTTAAGACATAGCAAACTACAGATAAGGTAACACAGACCTTGTACTGATATCAAGCTTAGTGAATGGTTTCCAATTATTGTTTAAAAATCATCTGAAATTCACTAGCACTAGTGAATCACTAGTTTTCAGGTTAAATGAAGGTGTCACATCAGATAAATAGGCTGCGGTCTTCTTTTCACAAAGATCAAACATCTTCTACATAGATACAAAACATGTCCTACCTATGAACTTGGTCTTGTTTGCTGGACCGTACAGGAGCAAGAGCATCGATTTCATCAAAAAAAATAATTGATGGTCGCATCTGGTAGGCCTACAATAAAAACACAGGAACACTGACATCAGGAAAACAATACTACTTGAAAGACAAAATGCATTAAAGATATTATGGCTGGAAAGGCACTGGAACTAGATTTTTCAGACTAGCATCAGGGATCTCTCCTAATTAACCTAATGTGAAAGAGCAGCCTGTCAACAGAAAACAGCAGCCTGTCAACCCACTGAGAGTGGGTGGCAGGAAACAAATCATGCCAGTAGTTTTTATGGCTGTTTCGCAACCATGAGAACAGACAGGACTCAACATTTCTGGAAGTCACCTTCCATTACTAATTTAAATGAACATGTTTTGACCCTGCATCTGTTTCCCTCTCTCCTATAAGCTACCATCTCTTGCTTCTTGAGACCGTTTTTGTAACTGAGTTGTGTATATGGTGGAGGTTTTTTGAGGGTGGTGGTGGTGATTTTCTTGTTTGCTTTACTAGTCTTTTCAGTACCTCTCAAGAGACTCCACTGAAAAAGGGAATACTGATAATCCCATTTCAATGGAAGGAGATTACAAAACATGAAAAAGAGTAAGATCTTCTTGACCACAAAAAATTAATTACAATTCCAACAGAACACATGGCATGTTTCAACCTTACCTGCTCAAATACTAAACGAAGCTGTCGTTCAGATTCTCCTACCCACTTACTCATGCAGTCAGCAGCACTTCTCATAAAAAAGGTTACTTTTCTGTCACCTCTGCTACATTCATTAGCTAGTGCACGAGCAACCAGGGTCTTTCCAGTCCCTGGTGGACCATAGAATAAACAGCCTCTACAATTTACAAGAAAGAATTGTTTTTTTAAATCACATTAAAAAAAAGTCATGGAAAAATATCTATTACAAACCCCCATCCCTAAAACACACAATTCTGCTCTTCTAAAATTAACATTTCATGGATAAAGTAGTAACAGCTGAAGTGTGAGAAAAGTCAAAATTGTTCCTACACAATTCTGCAAGGCAGCAAATGAAATTAATAATGCAGAGAGAGAATAATGCAGATGTAAAAAATCCTGAGGAAAGATAGTAGCATCCCAGTTCTGACAAACCAACAGAGATGTTTAGAGTAGGGTGGAGCAAAACAAGAGCAAAGATTCTTCCAGTGAAGAATCTGAGACTCGGTTAACTTAGGAATCACCAGTTCCTTTTTCAATGATACACTGCATAGTCATTCTCGTTTTCACAGAAGTCAAGATTTGAGAATAAAGCATTTCATTCTCCCTTGAAAAGCTTTAATTTACTGGATTTGGTCTCTCTTTGATGGTGATTAAGGAAGAGGAAGTAGTCTGGGAAGGTATTCTGCATTTCTGTATTTCCACCAACTAGAAGAGCCAACGCACTGAAACTTCAAAAACAATTTCAATGAATAAAGAGGCAAAGCACAGCTTTTCTTTTTAAATGTTTGCGATACTTTTAAATTCACTGGAAGCAAAGAATTTGAAGTCCTTTTTCAATATACCATGACTGAGGATATATAAAGCAAATTAATCTCTAATAATCTCATTTCATAGCACAGAATTCACTTAGCTGTGTAAGAAGGCAACAAATTCTTATTTTAGCCCAAGCACAAAAACCACTGCAAACTTATAGTTACAAGTCCCATCAACTGTAAAACTAATACGTGAAAATACTTGGGGGAGAAAAGGGTTGATATAAGACAGAACTGGACTTCCACAAAACAAACTACAGTTAACTAGCAGCAGATAATTCCTTCCTGCTCACAAACTAATCAAGTCCACTTGCATGCAGGACTCTAAAGTAAAAAAATCTCCAACTCCACCTTTTAAAGGATAGTCTTGCCACACAATAAATCTCTGAACCTACATATATGCTGTATTCTATCCTTTTTTTAATTACTTTTATTAGTGCTAAAAAGAACCACAAACACTCCTGAACATTTTGAAACACAGAAACATGTTGATACTTCAGTTTAATATTCTCCTGAAAATAATTGCATAAGAACAAATGGTTTTAAATGGTGCCTCTTACCTTGGAGGTTTAAACTTCAATATTTCAAAAACATCAGGATAAAGCAATGGCAAAATGACCATCTCTTTTAAAGCTGAAATGTGGTCAGACAGACCACCCACGCCATGAAATTGCACCTAAAGATGAAGTCAACAGAACACGTGTTAAAGAAAGCTGAAACCTCTAGAAGATTCCATCACAAATTAGACATCAGTAGAAAGAAAATGTTAGTGGCAATTTGAAAATTGCATGAGAGAAAACTGTAAGTCAAGGGAGCTGTAGATGGCCCATTAATGGAAGCTTTCATAAATACTGCACATCTCACTGACACAATGAAGTAAAAATCCTTACTGAACCATCTATTTGCATTTGCTCCACACCAGCCAGACTTGCTCCAATTTTCATGTGATCATTGTGAACCTCATTTAAGTTGCCTTTCCGAGTTGTTTCAGTTTTTGTGTGATCATTTGGAGCTCCCTTTATGTCATCTTTCTTAGAGTTGGCCGAAGGAGACCTAATTTGTATTAGGGAGAAAAAAAAAAGTGTTTTTAATTTATGATGCAGTTAGACGACTTTTGATTTTCTGATAGCAAATTAATCCAAATGATTTTATAAATGAGCATAAACTTCCTAAATAGTTATTAATTCCAACTGTTTTACATTTAATGGCCATGAGTAAATACAGAACTTCAAACTGAGTTAATTATTTTAGTAACTCTTAGCACCTACAAATATGACTATTACAAATTATAATTTAGAATTTCATTAGGCATTTTTCTTGTTTAAGGATAGTTCCATAAAGAAACATGAACTCTTCTGAGTGATTGAATAAAAAATTCCATTGAAACTTCCATACGAGCTCTCCCTGTAAGTTGTCTTCAATTTTATTTAATTGTACCCTTCAAGATTAACTCTTAAATCATAATTTGTACACCCTTCATTCTAATATTTTCAGAGGGATATTATGTCTTCCATTCCAGAAAAATTAATTTCAGTTACATAATCTCAGCCACAACCCTCATCATCACCTTATCAGTGACCAAAAATACATCATTTTCAAATAAAATGGCTAATAAAAAGGATGGCCTCCCCTGCAGTGTTTGCTTCCCTTATACCCTCATACTACCAGAGTAATAATTTACAATTATATTAATCCCTAATTACAACCAATCCAAAAAACTTTGAAAGCGTGTCATATGACCAACAGCACTCTTATAAAGGGGAACTATCATAAACCACATACTAACCTTTTACGTTTTTTGCCAGAATCTCTCCTTTTGACAGCTGACGTATGTTTGGACAACCTTAGGTTATGTTTTCTTAGATCTGTTGAAAGTAAAGAATTTATAACTGGTTACAAACAAGTTTGATAGAAACCAGGATAGTCAGAGGCAGAAAATGGGACAGGTATTATCCATCTCTAAGTTCAGGGAAAGTTTCAAGGAGGAGATGTCAAGTCATTTAATCAGTGCACAATAGAAGTAAAAAGACACAGACCTGATCTTTAAGAAAAATTGAAAACCACAAAAGTAAGATTATTAAGTCTCTTTAAATGCTATTCTTTTAAGGGGAAATAGGTCATTTTTTTAACTGAAAAGAAGCAACAAGGATGCCAAATGGCAAGAAAAAAAATAGAATGCTCACGGGATACATGCATTCAATAAAATTTACTGGCAGAACGAAGTAAGAAATATAAAGAGAAGTTGTGTGCATGCATTTTCATTTAAAAAAGATCCTAAACCAACAGCTGCCAACCTCCATGCAAGAAATTAGCTCTCAAGAGAAACTATATTTATAATTGTAAAACATACAGTATTGGGTCTGGCTGAAATGGAGTTAATTTTCCCCACAGCAGCCCTCACAGAGCCTTGGTCGCTGGGAAGGTGTTGATAACACACCAGTGTTTTGGCTGTCCCTGAGCAGTGCTGACACAGCATCAGGGCTGTCTCCCCAACATTCCACTCCCAAGCAGTAGGCTGGCAAGATCCTGGGAGGGGAAATAGCTGGGATAGCTGACCCAAATTAACCAAAGGGATTTTCCATACCATATAACATCAGCTTAGTTATAAAAGTTAAGGAAAGTAGGAGGAAGGTGGAATTTAAAATGTTTGCGTTCTGGAGCAATCACTACACATGCTGAAGTCCTGCTTTCTGGGAAGCATCCAGACATCACTTGCTGATGGGAAGCAGAAAACAAAATGGGGTTTTTTTTCATTGTTTATGCACAGCCTTTTTCTTTTGCTTTGGTGAACTGCCTTAACTACAAGTTGTCTTCCATCTCATTTTCTCTCCCCAGTTCAACCGAGAAGCGGGAGTGATAGATCAGCTTGGTGAGCAGAGGTGTCCAGCCAAGGTCAGCCCAGCACACCTACTTTCCAGTGGAGATTGATAGCGCTCAACAGCTTTCCTCTGCCGGAAGGAGCGACGCAGACCATTGCCTTCTTTTCCTTCATTCCCTTCTGGTGAAACTTCTGCAGATCAACAACGATGAGTTGTGTAAGTACTGTTGCAAATGTGATGTATTCAAAACACACTACATGATGTATTCCCACCTGTCCACAACTTCTTATTTTGTAAGCATTTTGGAAAAACATGGATTATTTTTTTTTCCTCTGAATACCTGTTCTGAGCTCACTACAGTAGGGCCCTAGAGCTTACAGCCTGTAATGGCAATAGCAACATAAATTCTTTAACAGATGAAAACCAACAAGTAGTTCAGCCCATCTTAATTGACAAGACAAGGCTTCTGGCTAGAGCGTGGTCAAGAAAATTTAAAGCAGAAATAGCCAACAATGCTACCTTGATCATCACAGTTTGCATTGCTAGTTCCTTCCATATTGAGGCTTTCCTAATTAAGAGAAAGAAGAAAGATCAGTCAGAAATATGCAAAATACCTGTGGGCATATTTGGTAATTATATAGCAACATTATCAAAGTACTCCATACACACAAAAGGTAAATTAGGCACAGGAGGAGAGAATGGGAGCAACTCTCTGGGACACAGGATTAATAATAAGTATTTCTGCTCTAAAGTAGGGTTGAGTATATATGATAGTTAAACACTCCACCAGATGCAAACAAAAAGAGTGCATCAATTAATCCCAGGTAAATAATACAAGAGTGTAACAGAACCTAGGACAAAGCAATTCCTAGCAGACAAAAAAAATCATCCTGGAATTTGGGAGATGATAAAGAAAGTATTATGGAAAATTCTGGTTTCATTAAAAAACAAATAAACAAAAAAGTACAAAAACCAAAGAAAACATAAAGGAATTCAAATATAAACAAAACAAAAAAAACCAACAAAAACAAAAAACTATCAAAGCAGGCTATGAAGATTTCAAAAAACAAAGCACCTTTCATTTGAAAGGACAGCAGACTAAATAGAGGAAGACTAAGAGGGAATACCGCTGCTGAATATAATTTTAACATGAGTTTTCACAACAGAGACTACTTGAGCTAACAGGTGAGGCTTGCAAAAAAAAAACATAGATAAAGCCTGCATCAGTTTTTATTAAGATTTCAAGTGAAAACTCAAGCCCTGAAACAGCTGTTCATAAGCAAAGTCCATTCAAAAGTTGTAAGGCAATTCAGAAGCACAGTTCACAGCATGTATTGCAGCATTTCACTGCTATTTTTGAGTTTCTTCTGAAGAAGATATTTCCTCCACCCTTTTAGTGTAGATGTGACATGACTGTAAGGTATTCACTACAACAGGAGAGCAAAAATAAATAGTTTTCTAGACTAAACTACGCTTTGGAAGAAGTTTGCTAAGCTAAATTAAAAATGCAACTAAGTCATTCCTCTATGTGAAATACCCTACAAATCTTCTCCCTGTCATCCACTTTTTGCCAACCTGCTTCTGAAGTACTAAGATGCAAAGTTAATATGTAAGAGCAAAGATAGACAGGTACAAAAACCCTCATTGAAACCAGCACACATAACCAGTATAATGTTTCAATATAGTCTGCACAAAGCAAGTCATTGATCTTCAGCCAAATTTTTCAACACTACCTAAAAATTGGGTCAAAAAGTTTACTTTTTTAAAGAGAGATTTGAGAACACGTGGTTAAGCATTTGCAAACATACACCATTTTCAGGTTTATTTTCCCCTCTTGCTGAACACAATACAAAAATCTAATTAAGCAGTAAAAAAATGAATCCTGAAGATCATATTAAGATAACAGAAAGAAATTATGGAAGTTTGCCATCACACTTAGGTTGCTCTGCATGATAGTGTTAAGTCATTTTTAGTTCACAGCCTTCTCAGACAGCAGACTCACAGAGTGTGTCAGAAGGAAGCAACAAGGACCATCAACTTCAACTCTTAAGATTGCTTTTTCTTCTTGTAGCTGGAATTAAGGCCTTACACTGATTTTCTACAACTATATAAGGTTAAAAAAACAGCTCATTGCTGTTACACTTCGCAAACCTTTCAGAAAACAATGTCAGTGTGGCCTTCACAAAGACACACAGACAGAAACACTAGGACTGCTTCACTTTGTATCCCACTTTCCACCATGTCTTAACTTGACCTGGCATTAGAAAATAAGTTTTAAGCCTGAAAAAAAAAAAGTTTATTAAACATAAGGAGCTTCTGATGCCGAGGAAACTGATTTAGAGGAAAGGCTTAATCTACTGAAAGTCGCAACATAGTGTGATGGTTTTGGAACACAAGAATCAGCCCACACAAAACAGATGCTCAGGTGTGATGATCTCTCTGCAACAGGCAATCCCAAAATGAGAACACCAGTAGCCAATCTAAACATTAGCCGTGCCCAAATTCTTTATACATGAAACACCTGCCAAATACATCCTTCTCAACATACTCTGAACTGAAGTCTTAAACAGACAAAAAAACTCAGGTTCAAGAGCTTGGCCCACACTTTTTATAATCTAGCACTTGAACAATAATGACAGGACATACCCATGCAGGCAGAGTAAAAGAGAGGGACCCTGTGTGCCAGCTGTAGTGGAATGTTTACAGAAAGGCCCTGAGGTTGCTTAGCAATAGCCCCTCCCCAAAGTTCCAGGTTTGGCCACACCCAGTCCTGGTGGGACTCCGCTGTGGAAAGTCCGGCTTGCAGCCTAGAACTTCACAATTACAGAATCATGGAATGGTTTGGTTTGGGTTGGTGGGAACCTTTAAAGACCATTGGATTTCAGCCCCTCTGCCATGAGCAGGGACCACTTTCACTAGATCAAGTGGCCCATCCGAGCTGGCCTACGATGGGGCTCCACACCTCCTCCAGGCAGCCTTTCCAGCGCCTCGCCAGCCTCCCACCAAAGGACCATTGTATATCTAGCGCCAAGTAAGAAAAGTCTCAGAATAAACGCATTAACCTCTTGCTGCCAGGGACAATACCTTCTTCTGTTGTCAAAAGAAGGAGAAAATCCCTAGCCAATATTAAGCACAAAGGCTTACTAATGAGGCTCATTTAAGTAACTTTGCAAGATGGGGAAAAACCCTAGTCACTTTTAAATTTGACAAAAAAAACCACAAAACAAAACAAAACAAAACAAAACAGATGGATTTGTAGTGGTGTAAATACTTTGTCAAGTCTGCAGCTTTGGTGGACCTCAAAATCACCTCTTCTTCAGCTTTTATCCCAGCCTATACTACAGAAAGTATAATATGAAACAGGTTTCATAGGATTATTTTCCATAAATACAAATGAACTGGCATTAATTCTGCTACTGGCTTTTAATTTGTTATTAATTCAGTTTTGTGTTATCTGTTCCATTACTTTTTCCAAGGAATTATGTGACACTGACAAGTTATAATTTCCTGGCTCATTTCTTTTATTCTATTTAAAGAGTGGCATGTTACTTTTCCTTTGCACTTCTGAAATTTCACCTGTGTAGCAAGAGTTACTGAAAATCAACATTAACAGCCCAAGTCCTCAACAGCACTTTTAAACCTGTAGGATACAGATTAGCCAAACCTGCTAATTTAAAAATGTTTCATTTCCTGTTCCTAAACAGAAATAGAAACAACTTTAAAGTTCCTGAAGCAGATACAGCTCTTATCCCTCCAAATCAAGCCAGTAAGAAATGAGAATGCCCAGGATCCCACATCCCTTGAAATAAGTCATAGAGGACAATGAAAAGAATAAGTTTTGACTGTGATACAGAGAAGTGAATACGAGTCACAAGTGAATACCCTTTGACCTGTTAGTTGTTAAAACATAGTAGTTTCTTGTTTGGCATATGTGGAAACTGAGATGTAGGGAACCTTAGCAACATCCACAGTGCATGTATCAAACATAAAAACAGAAGTCATGAGGTCTGAACAACTCATGGCCTAACAGCTACTGGCAGCTCTTCATACATCCTCCCCTATTAACCCAGAGGTTCCAACCAAATATCAGAGCAGGAAAGAAACTACGTACAACTATTCATTATTAGCTGGTTATCTTTTTATTGGAATCACAGTTAGCACTAACCATGAAAAGGGAAGTAAAACAAATAACTGCTGGGGTTTTTCTTCCTTCTGTACAATTGCTGGGGTTTGCCTCAGAGCAATTTACTTTTGCAAAGCAGTCAGCACACATGGAATTAGCATGATGCATAATTACACATAATTTTTAAAATAATACTGATAATAATTTTGTATTTTACATAGTATTTTTAAGGAGGTAAACGACAAAAAAAATGGTAATGGAGACATAAATACAAGTATTGTGTTAGAAACCTAGAAAAACAGATAGGGAGATTACATGTCAAAATGGACCAGTCAGTAAGGTATTGATAAAGAATTACCCACATTCTCTCTTTACTTATTGTAAGGTTGACGTTCTGAAACACACCAAGTATGCATATGCATAAAAGAATTATGAAGTCAAAGATTAAAAAAATTAAAAATTTAAATAAATGTCTGATATAGTCTAGTAGTGAAACAGTCGAACTTCCATATAACATTTTCTGAGATATATTCAAGTAGGAAAGCAGCTGAGACCAAGTGAAACAAATTACAATGTTAAAATATTGAATTGCTCTTGGCCAGAGTAGCTAACAAGAGTTATAAATTTGAATTCTATTCCTTTACGCTTACTGCTTGGAGATGTGGAATGAGCTAGCAACAATAAGAAATCTTTATAAATTTAATAGTGTGTTTGCTTCTTTGTGATTTAGCATTATTTCGCACCATCCATTCATTGCAAAAAAATGAGGTAAGGATATATAGAAAGAACAGTTTATTATCTGATAATGCAAGGCCATTGAAACGTGCCTTTGCAGAGGGGCTTAAGCTTGCATGGATATTTTTTATTCTGACCTATTCTAAATCTTCTCATCTTATATGTTTATGTGCCATTTCCTAGATTTTTATTAAAATAAAAACTATCTACTTCACATTCCAGAAAGAAACATAAATGCAATTTATTTCATATTACATGTCATTTGGACTTTTGAGATCCCTGATTGTTTGGAACTGCTAATCCTCTATATTTGAAGTTTGTATCATTAACAAATACATGTTCCAATTACCCAAACATACCCTGACATATGTAATCAGTAGGTAATTGTGGAATTAAATATAGTTGACACACTGAAATTACATGGAAATAACACACCAAATTGGGCAACTTCCCTTGGATGCTTGCGTTTCCTTATCATCTGGTCGACAACAAAGTATTATGATTACATTATTTTTTTCCTTATAACTTCCACTTTTCTTTAACATATTAAAATATAGAGTTAAATAAATCACTTGAAAGTTCAGTTGCAAATCTGTGGCACTGCCACACCTGCATTTACAAATTGCTGATGGATGGTTACAGTAAAATAAATTCTTCCTTTTACAATTCAGTCCTTAAAATATAACTCCTCTACAATGTTGATGAGTCTCATAATCTTTGGAATTAAAATAGCAAGAGAAATGTTTTTCCAATAGCACTATTAAATGAAATCAAACATTGATTCCTTTCTTGCATTCAGCAGGATCCACTTTCCAGCTCAGATGTATAGACTGCAGTCCTCACTTGTATGAACATCTCTTCATAGAGCATTTTAAAAGGTATAATTTTTTTCTTCAAATTTTCATTCTGTGTGCATTATTGCCTTGAGAAAAGCCACTTGGTTCATATTTTTTTTTTTTCATTTTTGGGGTCATTCCACTGTAAAGTCCAATCCTCTTAAACCTTTGGTTGATTCCTGGTTTTATTAATGGCCACCCTAGACTTTGGGTAGCTATGAAGAATTCTTTATCAATCATTCCGATCTCTAAAATTTTTATACATCAGTGAATCGAGTACTGTATCACGATTTTTTTCATTTTACTGTGTTATAATACGATGCCCTGTAAGACAGTTTCACCAATGCAACATCCATCAAACCAGAGAACGCGGTGTGAGAGTGATGCTCAGCTGGGGCCATCTACTGGTTGTGATGCTCATCTTTCATTGCCAGATTTGGAAAATGACTTTATATTTGTAGTGCTATTTTAATTATAATAATAGCATCATATATTAATAATCACCTATATACATTATTTTTATGTACTTTTTACGTGTTTAATTTGTTTAATATTAAATATTCCATGAACTTTTTATCGCCCAATTATCAGAAGAAAAAAAAAAAATTATCTTGCTTTCAGGAACAAAATGAAAATGGAGGGGAGGAGGCCTAAAAAAAGCTCTTACTTCTCAATAACACCAAAAAGAAAGCAAGGAATAAAGTAATATTAATGATAAGATGTAAATAATTTAGTAAAGGAATCTGCATATCTTTAGCTTTTATTTCTATGATGAAAAGGATAAATAATTCTTATTGTCTTACTTGATGAATTGTGAGATTTCACCTTGAATTTGTATGTGTTGTTGCAAAATAGCTAAGATGCACCATGTCCAGTTTTCTTGGGATTTAAAAAGTCAACTTTACGATATTCGTCAAAGGTTTTCATTAAAAATAAATTAATGCCAAAAAAGTAGCAGATAAAAAGAAATACAAAGTCTTTAAAACCAGAAGTTCTAATCAATGAACTATCTCAAACTAAAATAATCCAGACAATTTAGTTCAAAGTGTGAAAGTGTATTTTTCTAATGATGCTATTATATATTTATTCACTTACTGTATGATAATATTGATCATTATTTGTGCTGTGATTGAGTCTTATTTCTATTATTGCAAGACTTTGCACAACTTTTAACTGTGTTTTCAGGAGCAAGAGAGTATTTTACAGATTTTGCAATTTTAAGAGAGATCCTTTGCACCTATTAGATTAGTATACATATACATTTAGGTATTTATACAAAAAACCCCAAATATATATACATACTAACTTATTATGCTAATGTCATGGTTTAGTTGATGAAGAGGCGTTAGGTCAGAGGTTGGACTTCATGATCTCAAAGGTCTTTTCCAACCTAGTTCATTCTGTGATTCTGTGCCTATACCTACATATATCAGCATGTTAGCAATATATGTGTATGCATCTACATATGTATATGCATGCATGCACACCTATTTATCACACCATCATCTAAATTGTACTGTTTACAGTCTCAGTTAAACAAAACCCTCTGTTGGCTCTTAGTCATACTGAGATTAAATATCTGCCACTATTCACATTTGCCCTCAGCAGATCCATCAGCAGGACAGACTTCTAACAGGAGCTGTAAGTGGCAAGTAATTTTATCAAGAAATGCAAAATGCAATTTAAAATGTATAAAAGGCAGATAAATAATAAGACTTCCAAGCATAAACAGGAAAGCGTAAACATATTGCAAGTTTGGAGACCAGACTATGGGAGCTAGAACTAGGAAGAAAGACATCGCCACCATCATAAATGGAACTGGTAAAAACACCTGTAAGAGAAAGAAAAACAGTGGCTTAGGAAATAAATGAACCAACTGTGATTTTATGCCTCAATCTAATGAATAACAATTCTAATGAGTAACAATGTGTTCTTTGCCACAGTAGAGTACCATTTCTCATGTTGCTATAAATTCACCCTGGACAAGAGTCATCTGACTCAAATTGCCTATAAGAGAGGCATCTTTTTAAAAATATTTGTTTAGGCTTCTATTGTCAAGGAGGGACAAGCAGTAGTGGCAATCCATTTGTTCACATATGACATTCTGGGTTCCTATAAGACACTCAGGACTGGGTGCCTAGAAGCCTTCACAGTAAGCACAGACTTCTAACTCAGCTTTCTGACTGCTGGAGTAAAAGGAAATTCAACCTATCCTTAATATCTGTGATTGTGTTAGGGAAGATGAGAGCAGATCAAAGTTTAATTAACTATGAATGGCAATGGCTTCTACACTGTTCTTGTTACTGCCTCACACTGGTGTGGTTCCACATTGTTTGCACATCTCCCCCAATATGCAAAGAATCATCTGTTTTCAAGTTCTCTGGGGCAGAGACCATCTCTTTGTTTCTCTTCTTTTTATAGTGAAGAAAAAAATTTCAAATGAGGCTCTAAGCACTGAGATTATTATTTGTATTTTTGTGACTATCCACTTTGGATTTGCACTTCTTCTATAACTTTTCATGCTACCAAGGATATACAAGTATTTTTAAACTTAGATCCATTTACTTTGTATGGTCGGTGTAGATGAGGTTCCCGGTATCGAAGTACAATCAGGCTTGCGCAAGTCAATCCAATCATAAGCCACGCAGAAAATCCAAAGTAATTTGTTAACATAATAAGGTCAGAGGGGATGATGAAAATGGATGCAATGGTGGTTGAAAAAATCATGGCTGGTGCTGGAGTACAGGAATGGACATTAAGCATGGATATTAAAAGAGGTAAATGTCCTGACTGACTTCCAGCATAGCTTAATCGACCGAGTGTGAACATGCTGCTGTTGAGGGCACCAAATATTGAGACAGCAACAGAGAGAGGAATGATCCAGGCAACAGAGGGGATCACTCGATCAGCCCAAGTGACTGCCACAGCAACTGCAAGAAAGCAAAGGATTAGTGTAGTACAAATACCATGTTCTGAATAACTGACAGACTCAACAAGAACTAAACTTAAAATACAAAAAGTACCTCAGTATTTCCCAGCAATGCCTCCTTTTCGTTGCAGTAGTCAAACACTAATCCAATCCTAAGGCTATTTCATTCAGGAGCTAAATATTTCCTGAGAGGATGACAGCAAGAAGGAGTGCTGCCTGCCAGAGCAAGCCAGGGAAACCTGCTGGGGCCAATACCACAGTCATGGACTGCCCAGCAGGAGTGAGCTGCATCTCACCTCCTGCATTACATACACACACACCTGGGCAAAGAAAGAAAATTAACTCCTTGGTCCCTGGCATGACCACAGTGGTGACATAATCTGGTGTTACAGGAAACTGTCAACAGGAGTACATCTACTTTCAAAGATGATTCAACAAATGTGCTATTAATGAGATTTTGCATTGGGTGGAACTGGGAAATGGGAAAGATTGTTTCTAAGCAAGAGATGTTAAATATTCCTTGGAAATTAGCTATAGCTGATACTGAGGAAATATGCAGCTATATATAGCTGTAGTGAGGACAATATTTAGTGCGTCTATAACCAAATGCCATGAGGAACATAGTTCTTGCAGTGTCCTGTGCAGCATAGGAGGTTATTACAAATGGGGAAAACAGTGCCTCCCACTTGAAAACAAAAATAGAAAAGAAAAAAAAGAAGAAAGGAAAGGAAAGGAAAGGAAAGGAAAGGAAAGGAAAGGAAAGGAAAGGAAAGGAAAGGAAAGGAAAGGAAAGGAAAGGAAAGGAAAGGAAAGGAAAGGAAAGGAAAGGAAAGGAAAGGAAAGGAAAGGAAAGGAAAGGAAAGGAAAGGAAAGGAAAGGAAAGGAAAGGAAAGGAAAGGAAAGGAAAGGAAAGGAAAGGAAAGGAAAGGAAAGGGAAGGGAAGGGAAGGGAAGGGAAGGGAAGGGAAGGGAAGGGAAGGGAAGGGAAGGGAAGGGAAGGGAAGGGAAGGGAAGGGAAGGGAAGGGAAGGGAAGGGAAGGGAAGGGAAGGGAAGGGAAGGGAAGGGAAGGGAAGGGAAGGGAAGGGAAGGGAAGGGAAGGGAAGGGAAGGGAAGGGAAGGGAAGGGAAGGGAAGGGAAGGGAAGGGAAGGGAAGGGAAGAAAAGAAAAGAAAAGAAAAGAAAAGAAAAGAAAAGAAAAGAAAAGAAAAGAAAAGAAAAGAAAAGAAAAGAAAAGAAAAGAAAAGAAAAGAAAAGAAAAGAAAAGAAAAGAAAAGAAAAGAGGTAGGGAAGGAACAAGAACAAGCAATGTTTGAAAAAGTGATATAATTTTAAGGTTATCTTCTCAGCTGGCATGGAGCTGGTCATGCCAGCTGACAGCTGCTATTCATGGATAGTCTGGTATTTGTTGCCTCCTTCACTGTAGCACGCAAATGATTCATCTCTCCCAGCAGACAGCCTGATACTGGCTGAGCGATAATATGAGGTTACTGGGTAACAGGTACACTGATCTCATTTATATTAGTGAGCTTTTTTCACAGGAAAAAAATTATTGATCCATCCAAAAGAGGTATGGTTTGTGTCAGGCCTGTAGGCAAGGTCTGACAGCTCAGTCTCATTACAGTGGGATTTAAAACATGACGCTTGGACAATCAAGAAGAAATTCAGTTCCCTGTGGAGCTTTTCATGGCCAGTTTATTGGTACAGGATCTGAAACAGGCTTTACATACACTAGAATTTTGTATAGGCTCTTCTAAGAAATTACAATATTTATCATGAATAATACACTGGGTACATTTTTGCGTCAAGACATTGTCCATAGTCTTTTCTATACTCCTGAACATGTTAGACTTGTCCACCTCCTAGAGGTGTACAGGTCTTTAGTCTGATACTTCATGATATAGGGAAAGAAGGAGATAGGATTAGAACTACAGGAAAACAAAGATCATCTCTACACATGGGACCTGACTTTCACCTTATTTTCCAGGTTTTAATACACTTCTGATTTCTTTTTAGACAGTGTAGGGAAAAGTCAACAATTTTAACAACCTGTCTGCATTTATCCAACTTGTGTCATACAGTAAAATTAAAGAAAAATTCTCTGTTAAAAAATGAACCCAAAATTCTGGACTGGGAAGTTAGGTGAGCAGAAGTAAGCCAGGGCATGGACATCAGATGGATACATCAGTGGACCATTCCTTCTTACTTAAAAAAATATTTAATACATACCTGAGGACACAATTTCCTTAGGTGTGAGGACAGTCAGATATGAGATGTTCACTAGTAAATAAAAAACAATTACTGCAGGAACAGCAGTCATCACAGTTAAGGGGATATTTCTGCTGGGGCTTTTCATCTCCTCTGGAAAACACAATTTAAAATAACAAATGAAGCAAGCAGTGTAGCTTCTGCAAATGTTTTTCAGTGGTGAAGCTATGCAGAGTTTGACAAACTGATAGCAAAGTCCTGCCCCAATCCCTAATCATGGCTGCTAAATTCTCTGCTTGTGAACTCCTACAGTAGTTCTCAAATAGTTTAATATCAAAGATTCTTAAACAATATATTTTTATTTAGGTATTTTTAAACTATTTTGGAATGAGGGCTGGATGAAGAGCTGATTGATTCAAAAAATGACAAAATGAGTGATAATTTCCCTTTGATTTGATTAATCACATATTTGACTTACATTAGAAAAGTGATTTGGTAGGAAACTTTCAAGTAACCTTACTTGAAAATCACTAGTTTAAACATTAAACTCTTAAGTCACATTATTTATTCTGACATCTCCTCATGAATCCTCATCTGAAACTTATTGAGTATATTTGCCTATTCCTTATTCAAAACACTTCTCTTTGCTCTTATATCAAGAAATACAAAAGTAACAGAAAAGACTGAAGGTATAGATATGAGAGCAATAATGCAGTGGCTTTAAAAGGGGACCATTCCCAGATGAATTCTGATGATCATTAACTTTTCCAGGGAAGAGATGGTGGAGGAAAACTGCTTAGTGCTAATAGAAGAGCTGACAACTTAGAACAACTGTTACCAAACAAGAAAAAAAAACAGATTTTGCAGGTGAATAATTCAGGCACCAGCGCACATTCCTGGGCATGTCATAGTCCCAGCAAAAGATGGAGCTGGTTTCCAGGAGCTTAATCTCAATCACCCCCATCTCAACCAAAAAGGTTTTTTCATCTCTTTCACTCCTTCCTCTTGTTCCCTCTCCACTTCCCACTTCTCTTAGCATTTACAGACAATTTCGTTGAGTATTACCAGCAAGTAACTGATAAGAGAAGCAAAAATATACAGCTTATTTATTAAATCTTTTTAGGAGAGAGAAATCTGTTTCCTCCTTCAGATTTTATTTCTATCTTCTGCTCAGGACATCAGCCTTGACCCATGATCCCTGTGCTAGCTGTAGTCCACAGAGACAAGATTGAAGAATTCTGCAATAGTGGAATTCAGATACTAGCAGAGAATTTGGGATTTATTTCAGATGTAAGAAATACACTTAGTAATTTTGAGCTCAGAAGAGGATAATCACCAAAATTACCAAATTAAATTTATCTTTCCATTTGTTTTGTTGCTTACTGCAGTCCTGCCAGCCAGCTGGCACCTGATCCATCAGTTGAAGCTAAGAGAAATGAAGTTATTGTTGAAGAATAGGAATCTCAGTTTGGTTCAGAACTGTTGCATAGGTTACATCTGTCTAAACAGCTGTGCTGCCCAGTCTTTGGCATTTATTAGTACTGCTGAATACGGAATAAACAAGTATTTTACCATATTTTACCAAGTCTTGTATTTTCTCAGGCTTACAAAGCCAAGTGCTTGCCTTTAAGGAATCCCTAAGGTTTCAAAACCATACTTTCCTGATTTATATAACTTTTTTTTTTCTAAATTGCAGTCTGTTTTTAAAGCTGGAGTACCTGGATTATAAAGACAACAGTCAGGTTTTTAAACATTAGCCAAATTTTCACACTATCCTCACCACTGAACTTTGTGGTATGCATTTAACACATTCAGTTTATTTAATATTTTACATGATAGAGGTCAATGGATACACATGGTTAAATATATAACAGCAATATCCACTTGCTTACAATGTAATTCCATGAATCTGATCATACTAAAACCTCTATTAATTTAACTTGTGATGAGAATTACTAATATTATGAACATCACCTCTATAGCTTTCATGACAAAAATGCTCATTTATTACTGCCACGCATCAGCAGATACAGAATAGGAAAGTAAATATATTTTCAAAAAACTTTAAAATGTTAAAATTGAGAACAAGTTCTACAAAAAATTTATACCACCTTCCATAGATCTCTCTTTACCTTCTATTAGACTTCAGAAGTCTATTTTCCCAGGAAAATATATCACATAAAATGACTACATTGTAACAAAACTCAAAATTAATTTGTCCATGTTCAAACCAGCTACATAACCTCAGAGAAGGCACAGATATTTAAACAGAAATTATCTACTCATACATAGTTTGGCATGGATAACTAAAGACTTTCCTAAAAATACATTGACACGAACACTAAGAAAGAAAAAATGCAAGTTGTTAAGGAATAAAAAATTCTGCTTATGCATGAGATTTTAAATTAAATAGTATTATTTCTCTTGTACTTCCCCGGAAATGTCAGCTTGATTCTGCACAAAAAGCAGGAATTTTCCCTAGAGAGGAACAACGACTCTTCTACCAGCCCCAACTCATGCAAAATATGAAGGAACCTGTGGTCTTGAAGTAGAGACAAGTTCTCCCAAAACAAGCTGAGGAACTCAAGAATGAGAACTTCAGAACAAAATCTAAAGAGGAGTGAAATACCTGCCATGTAATTGAGGGACCACCAGCCGCCATACGCGTACAGCCCTTGGAAGAAGGCTTCAGCAACCTGTGAGGCATTGGGGATCTCTGAGCCGAACATGCCCTCAAACCTGGCTAGGGTCTCCTTTTGCCTGGCAGTGAGGAGAACTATGCCACCAACAGCAATCACAGACAAGGCCATCATCTTCAGCAGAGTGAAAACTGCCTGCACCCATGCAGCCATTTTGACGCTGAGGCCATTCAAGATCCCCAGGGACCAGAGAACGGCCAAGGCCAAGCACTTCTTCAGCACGTCTGGCGCAGGACAAATGCCATAGAAAGGCTGCGTGGCATATTCAGCAAACAGCAAGGCTCGAGCAGCGTTTGATGCTGGCTTGGTAAACGTTGATGTCCAGATAAACACGAAGGCAGGTAGGGACCCAAGGCCTCTTTTGATATGGCTGTATTCTCCTCCGGAGAAGGGCAGAGCGGTTCCCAGCTCGGCATAGCAGAGGGCACCCATCAGAGAAACCAGTCCAGACGCAGTCCAGATCGTTAGTGCAATGCCAACATTGAGTAAGGAATGTTTTAACACCCCTGTGGGAGACACGAAGATCCCTGCTCCAACAATTGATCCTATAATAAAACTTACCCCATCAAAATATCCTATATTTCTTTTGAGTTGCATCTTAGCTTTTTCTTTTCTTTGCACATTTTTGGGGTCTTTGCTTTCTCCTTTTCCCATTTTTTCCTGATTTTTTTTCACAGCAGATTTCACTTTGTTGTTAGCAGTCTGTCATAGCCCTACTTGCTAGTGAAATGTTATGGGAAGCTTGGCTTAATCATTCAGAAAAGAGAGCATACTTTGGGTTTTGATGTCTCCGGTGTGAAGATAATTAACCAAATACTTCAAGAAGCACTGGCAAATCATGTACATGTCGGTTTAATATGTACTTCAGAAATTATTAAGGTCTGCAGGTATTTTTAAAGAAAACAGCATAAAAAATAATGCACCGTGAGTGCTCATTTCTCAGACAATTTTCATCAACAGATTTCACTCTGTTTTGTGTACATCTTCAGAGACAACCACAGAGGTAAATGTGACTTCTACATCAACCCTAGGGAAAGAGGAAGGATATGGCAGCATGAGGAAAGAAATCAACCTTCTGTATATTATTGACAGTCACATGGATGTTAGATGAACAGCCTGGCACTATTTTTCCACCATCCATATTGAAAACGGACAGTGATAACCAATGATCACCAGTATGTCTTCCCAAAATCTCATCAGTCACTGGTTATACTGGAGCTTGTTTATACTTCATTCATTAAACAACACCCTAAAAAGAAAATTACCAGTTTTATTCCCAGTTTTTTTCTGAGCACTCATTGTTTGACTAGTACTCGAGCACGTCCTAAGATTGTATTAATCTTCGGACACTGCTGTTAGGGAAAGAAGCTGTATCATAATTTTAATTTCTGCACAGGGACTGTGGAACAAAAAGAGGAAGGATGGACGTTCCCACCAGAATGGCACATGTCTTTTAAGGTGTGGGTGCTGATTTTTTTATGTAGTTATCAGTCTGTGGTATATTTTGTGTTAGGAGCTTCTCTTCAATCAGATGTGGAGATATCATAAACCAATGACTTTTGCAACAAAAAAAAAAATGCAATTTATGTTTTTAAAAGATGTAGACAAAAATGGGCAGAAAGAAGAAAACTAACAGAAAAGAAGCTCAGCTTGAACCCTAAGGGTTGTGTTAAGTGCCCAAACTTGCGACTGCAAAGTTCTTACTTTTTGTCAGTCAAGTTGCAGAACAGTTTTGTCCTGCAGGTCAAAGCTCAGCAGTCCAGTGAACAAAACTCATGCTTTCACAGGGACCAACTTAAAAGACGCAGTGGTTCATACCAGTCATTAACAGCAGGATTTTCACTCAAATGCAAAATAAATTAATCTGAAAATTTAGTTCATATAATATGCCGTCATGTAAGAAAACTTTGGCTGAAATAGGCATGTGCACAGACTGTTCTTTTAATTGTTTCAATGACTTAAACTGGTTTTCCTTCACCACACAGAAGCTTTCTAGCATGGTCAGTAACAGAATCTACAGCTCCAGGGCAGTTTATAACCATAAGAAAATTCTTCCATTTTCTCCAAATCCCTGCAGTACTGACTAAATCCTTCACCTTACAGACAACAAAAATTGTAGTTCTGTAAGAAGCACACCTCTACTTACTAAAACTTGCATAGATTTTAAATGGCATTAATTTCATAAACTGTAGTATCTATTAAGTATTCTTTTAACATGCATTATTAATAAATCATAATAATTAAAATATTAATTCTTTAGTATTCATGATCGGGAAACCCAGCATGGCATATGTTTTAAATGCTTAAAATATGTAAATTTTTGTTTTCATTGTCTTTTCTGAGTCTCCTCCTCTGTGAATGCACATGTATTTTTTGATATCCAGCAAACTTCCAGCTCTGAGTATTCTGCCGTGTACAGCTGGATTTGGATCACTATCTTAGAACAAATCAGTGTTATACTAAATGGCATCTTAAAGTACAGATGCAACTGACTTTTTTTGTCCTGATCATCCTAGCATACGATTTCTAGTAAAACAAAGGCATTTACAGAATCTCCCAGACAGCATCTTAATAAGGATTTTTTTACTTCTGACAAAACTGCCTGATCTCAGACACCGAAATCAGGTTACCCCTTGGTGGCTGGGCATGAGAACAGGCTCCCCAGGGAACCGGTCACAGCTCCAGCCAGGCCTGACAGAGCTGCACAGTGCTCTCAGGCACACGGTGTGACTCTTGGGGAGGGCCGGAGATGATCCTCGTGTGCTCCTTCCATCTCAGGATATTCTGTGATTCTGTGAAACTCTTAACACCGGGTGAGCTCTAAAACCCACCAGAGCGCTGCTCACGTCCCCCTCCCCCTCACCCCCCCCCCAAGTATTCAAAGCCGCGCAGATTATAAACCCGGCCCCTTCCTGGCCGATGGCAGGAAGCGGCAGGAAAGCGGTAGGGAGCGGTGGGGAGTCCAGCGGTGGCACAGAGCCCGTCCCCCGCTGCCCCGCCGGCTCCAGCAGCGCCGCCTGCCCGCGGCCGGAACGGAGCGCAGCGGCGGGGCCGTGAGACGGGCAGTGAGATGGGACAGTGAGATGGGACAGTGAGACTGGGGCCGTGAATCGGGACAGTGAGACGGGACAGTGAGATGGGAGCCTCAGGCGGGGGCCGTGAGGCGGGGCCCTGAAGCGCGGACCCTGAGGCGGGGCTCTGAGGTGAGGACTGTGAGGACGGGGCCGTGAGGCGGAGCCCTGAGGACGGAGCTGTGAGGACGGGACCCTGAGGACGGAGCTGTGAGGACGGGGCCCTGAGGACGGGGTCGTGAGGCGAGGGCCGTGAGGCGTTTGTATCCCGGCCTGAAGGCGTGGAGCGCTGCCGTGGGAGACGAGGCAGGTGTGAAGCGAGATGCGGTCAGCGCGGGAGCCCGGCGGGATGGCGGAGATCCCCGGCGAGCTGAGCCTCATGGATAAGGGCGTTAAGAGGTGAGTGCGGACCGGCCAGGGAGAGAGGGGGGGAGGCCGCGGCTGGGGCCGAGCTGCCCGGCTGGCGGTGGACGCCTCTCTCCGCAGCCTGCAGGATATGTCCCTCAGCTCGGACCTGCGCACGCTGAACGCCCACTGTAACCTCATCGCCAAGATCCAAGGGCTCGACCACCTCCGGAATCTGCAGCACTTGGATCTGTCATCAAACCAGATCCGCCGCATCGAGGGGCTCGGTTCCCTGGCTAATCTGCGCAGCCTGAGCTTGTCCTGTAACCTGCTAACCAAAGTGGAAGGTCTGCAATGCTTATTTCTGTCCATTTAGCAAGTTACAAAGGTTTTCTAAGAGTCGTTTTAAGCTTACTTCTGGAATGTTTGCATATAATTTAGGTCATACCAAGTTAGTATGAGTTAGTATGCTAACCATTTTATAAAGTAAGTTTTAAGATGCACATATATAGTCTTTGCAAGCCATATCGTAGCAAAATGCCTTAATTTTGAAGGAAAACCTGATTTTTACAATTACAGTTTAATGTCATAATTCGTAGTTATGATCTTTAAAGGTTCACTTTGCAAGCTTTGATTTTGATAAAGGCAGAGCATTCTTCTGAAAATCCTACTGTTTCGCTCATTTTGTTTAGGACTGGAAAAACTCTTTAATTTGACTATGCTGAACTTGTCATATAATCGCATACATGATCTCTCTGGTAAGTGATGTTGCCATGTGCTGTGCAATACAAGCCATTTGTCTCACTTTAATTTTGAAAAACTTGACCAAGTGTATTTTGAGAAGTTTCTAGTGTTTCAAGTGCCAATTCAGTGAATAATTCTAATAAAGGTGGCAATTGCTGCTCTTCTCAGCTTTAAAGTATTAAACACCAAGGATTGTTCTGAACTGGAATTTATTCTTCTGTGTTTGGGAAGGCCAAGCTTTTTCAGAAAGTAGTATAGTAAACATTTCAAACTTACTTCAAAAATATTAATATCTTTCATTTTTATATGACAAAAATGCAACTTTACGTATGCTATGGAAGTTCTCTTCTGTATCTCTGTTGAAATGGTCAGCTCTTACGATTTCATGCTACAAAATCAAGAGAGTTTATAATAGAAAATTAAAATAACATTGGTAGCAATTTTGTTAATGAGCTTATGTTATAAAATAAACTTCAAGGAAAAGATTTATTTTTACATGCTTTTTGACAGCCAGAGATTAATCTGTTTCTTAGTTAGCTCACATAACTAGCTTAAGTGTTGTACTTTGTGGTAGAGTAGCACAGGTAATTAACATGTAGACAAAGATATGGAGCAAGTGTTCTCACATTACTAGTTATGATATATTATTTACTGAATATTTTTTTAGCAAGATGCCATTTGTTCTAAACGCTGTAGTCTAGAGCTGTAGCAGAAAACATTACTTTGTGGTTGTTTGGGGTTTTTTTTCTAAAATTTCCAGGATTTCAATCCCTTCATGGAACCAGGCACAAGATTAGCCACATTGACCTTCATAGCAACTGTGTAAACAATATTAATCACTTACTTCAGTGCACAAAGGGGCTGAGCTGTTTGACAAACCTCACGCTGGAAAGAAACGGAAAAGCCAATCCAGTTTGTCACACAGCAGGTATGGATCTCATCTAACGTAGATAATTTGTGCTCATCAGGTCAGTGATTTCCTTTATGCTGTAGGCTGTTTAATGAAGCTTGCAAATTCATTCATAAACTGGCCAGCCTGCAGAAATATAAATTCTGTCAAAATGAATTAATTTTCCATTTTAAAAAATTCTGGTTTTTCCCCCTGTGGCGTATTCTCAAAATTGTAACTTGTATGCTTTGGTAAGGCTCAACATTTTCACTTGTGAGTCCAGGGGAATGCCACCAATATGAGTAGAGGGATGGAGCACCTCTCATATGAGGAAAGGCTGAGAGAATTTGGGTTGTTCAGCCTGGAGAAGAGAAGGTTTCAGGATGACCTAATTGTGTCTTTGTAGTACCCAAGAAGAGTCTACAAGAAAGAAGGAGAAGGACTCTTTCCAAGGGCATGTAGTGACAGGACAAGGAGGAATGGCTTCAAACTGGAGTAGGTTTAGATTAGATATTAGGAAAAAATTCTTTACTATGAAGGGTGGTGAGGCACTGGAACAGGCTGCTATGGATATCCCATCCCTGGAAGTGTTCAAGGACAGATTGGATGGAGCTGTGAGCCACATGGTCTAGTGGAAGGACAAGAGTATTGATATTACGAGCTGGAAAGGTGGAGAACTCAAAGAATGTACGTAGAGATATTGAAATGTTTAGACGGGGCAGGCACAGGAAGTAGGTAGTCTGCTACTGACAGTGACCACAGGAGAAAGATCAGTAACAGTTAGCTTTTGCTTCTTTTCCCACTGGTTTGGTCATCAGTGACAGACTTTAGGATCCTCTGCAGTAATTGGCCTTTTCATCCAAATAGATGGCAGGGGTTTCACTGGGCAGCATGGAGACAAGTTGGAGAATGCCTGTGGATACCTCACTTTCAGTTGCACTTGAGCTTCTGGTTTGGGGATAGGTTTTTCAGGCCATTAAAATGTTACACTTTTAAGTTCAAACGAGTTAAATTGTAGCATTCTAGATTGGTGTAGGTTTTTCTTAATTTGTGTGGAAGAGAGGAAAATCTCTTACGGGAAGGTGGAACTGGAAGATTGATGCTTTTGTGAGAGTTTAAAGATAATGCCATTACAAAGAGTAGGACAGTAGGAATTACAACCGTAAAAATAGCAACCATATCATGACCATACAATTGATACAGGTGTAATGTATGCACAGTTCAAAAGAAACATCAGAGGTTACTGGGGGAATCAAATAAGGTTTTAAGTAATGTTTTTAAACACACTCATGTTTTACAAATACATTCAGGCAGTACATAGAGAAATAGTAACAGGACTATTAAAGGCATCTGATTAACTTAGAAAATGCCACTTGTTTTCTTCCGCAAGTATTTACATACCTCTTCATATCTTTTGTGGCACTTTCAAAAGTGCAGTGTTCAACAACCCAAATTCTAATTCTAAGTTAAAAATGCTAAATTCAATGTTTTACAGTTTCATAATGCCTTATTTCATTCACTGACAAATGATGAAGTCTAAGCCCTTTCAGAACTTGTTTTTCTGTTACATTTGTCTGCCCTTCCACTTCGTACAACTGTTGGGGTGCAGCAGGCTGATGTTGAAAGGTTGTCTGTGCAATGACAATGTGCTGATGGTGGCTGGGAAATTCCTGTGTAGATCAGGACTAGACAGGCAATTTCCCAGTTGATTTAATTTCTAATGTTGTCTGTTGAAAGCCATGGGTGGGGAAGAGTGAGGCAATTGTAGATAACTCACTACTTTTTTGTAACATTAAAAATGTAGTGAATCATTTAAGATGATGAGGCACCTAAAATACACTGCACATCATCTTGGAAGGTTGATTTCAATTTAAATGTGGTCTTTTTCTCAAGGTTATAGAGAAACTGTTCTTCAGTCATTGCCCCAGCTAACAGCTCTAGATGGAAGAACTATTTCTGGTGAATTAGTGGACCCGGCAGAAGAAAACTGTTCAGATTTGCAGTGTTTAGAAGATATTTTGGGCCCTTTGGTTTCATCTGGATGTCCTTCTTCCAGAGATCAGGTGCCATAGTTTGTGTATGCTGGTTTTAAAATTGACACGTTCTATTTTTATATTGCATGCAACATATTAATGCCACAAGGGTTGTCTTTTCTTCTGATAGAACAATGTTCCTTTACCTCTGGTGACACCACACATCGACCAGGCACTGGCTCAGTTTCGGCAGCGTACAAGGATACCAGTGCAAGGTACCACCAGCTCCTCCACAGAGCTTGTCTCATCTTCTGAGCCCGAGGAGAAGACCCAGCTTGAAAAAATACTCAGTGAGATGAGGATTAAAAAAATAGAAGATCAGATTTTACAGATACTGGAAAAGGTGATTTTTTTTTTTTCTGTGATTGCACAACAAATTTCATTTTTAAGATAATAAACACATTCAGGCTTTCTGATAGCAAAGAAATTGCTGAACCAGACTAGAGCATTTCTACTGTATGTATGAGCTGACTGTGCTAATGTGTTCTTAATCATTTTGAGAAGCTGGGAATGAAATAAAAACATGTTTTTAAAACTGAAGATTGCGCTTTGTATCATGAATCATTCCATACAGAATAAAAACCATAGTGTATGGGACTAGCAGAGATGTCTGATCATGTTATATTAGAAAATTCTTCTTATGTTTGTTTTTTTATCCTGAAACTATCAGTATACTAACTGAAGCAGAGTAAAATAATGCAATGCACCAAAGTACCTGGATTATACAGTTGGTGAAAATTAATTTTACCAATAGATCAACTTGCTCTGATATGTTTGTCATGTAATATAGTTTGTATTGTTAACATAGGTGACATAAGTTTGTCAGGTTTGTTTGGTAGTGGTGTTTGCAAGGCTCTTTTTTGGTTTTAAGTGCTGTGTTTGTTTTACATTTTTCACTAACTGCTGAGGATTTTACCAAACTTCATGTATTTTAAAAGGAAACAACTATATGTTCTCAAGCATCCTGAGTTTATTTAGCTTTAAAACAACAAAATATTTCAGCAATGAGGGAAGGGATTGTAAAAGTAAATAACTAGAAGCAATTGTTTAGTTTTTGTCAAAATTATTTTGTGTGAACTTTTTTTAAAATAGCACCTGAATAAATGTTAGAAATTAGCCAATCAGAAATTGTAAAATTTGTATCTAATACTTTGATCTCTTCTTAGGTATCTGATAGTTCAAGACAGGAAACTGCTCCAAATGCTGTCAAAGCTAAGAGAGACACAGATCCAACTTCTGAGAGTGAAAATGAGAGTGGAAAAGAGAACAACAGAAAGGTCACGAAAGGAAGCAAGATCCCCACTTACCGTAAAACTGCCTTATCTACAAAAGGTCGTGCAAGTCACCTAAAGAAGAAAATAACTGACAGGTATCCCAGTGTTTGCTATATAAAGCCAAAATGAATTAAACTGAATATTGTCAGCATGAACATAGTTTTAACTATGAAAACAGTGAAACATTCCACTGAGACTGGCAGGTGGAGTAAATCGG